>NC_063221.1:6507670-6681343 GCF_020740725.1 Corvus hawaiiensis | reverse complement strand
GCGAAGACTGAAGGCGCGGAGCACGGGACTTCTGGGTGCTCGCTAGCGAATTGCCAAAGTCCGGCCAAATGCTCCTTCGCAAGCCCATTTCGCCGAGAAGACTCTTGCTGCTTCAGGAAGTAAGGCGCAGCCCTTCGACTTCATCCCACAAGCTGGCTAGGAAGCAGTTTCTTACAGCTTCAGTGTTGCAGAGTGCGTGCAGCTTGAGCTCAGCCGGAAGGAGGCGTCTACAAAGGAGGCGTTCTTGAAGCAGCCCTTCTCCAAGCACAAGCCACGGAGGCTCTGTAGCTTCCTTCTCAGCTGGACATGCCGGCACACTGTTCACGCTCGCATCACCGTTGCCAACTTCCAGCAGCTGCTAGCATGCAAACAGGCTCGAGAAGTCAAAGCCAGTGCTGTGCTGCACCTTCGCCTTCGCCCACGTAAGCCACGTCAGTGCACTCCTGTACTTGTCTCCTCTGCTGCAGCTAGCGTGATCTTCTCTGCAGCTCGGAGGCTCAAGGGAAGAGCAGCTGTTGCCACGGAAGGTTGGTGCTGCTCTAAGTAGCAGCACAAGGAGCTGTCTTTGGAGTTCCTTCTTCTGCTGCCAGCGTGACTTTTCCAGGCAAGCGAGTGGCAGCCCCGCTTTCCCTGCAGCCTGTAGGATGCGCACACAAGCCGTGTGCACGGCAGCTTGGTTCTTCGCTTTTCGTAGCGAGTGGCGCTTTCATTGCCCCGGAGGCGAACAGCCGTCTGCTTCTCGCGCAGAAAGCTCTGCCGGCGGAGGGGCGCACCAGAGCACTGCTTCTGCCGAAACACGCCTGGGCCATACACAGTCCCCTCTCAGGGCTACGTGGCAGCACACTCTGCCTCTCCTGTGCTCCGCATCGGAACAGAAAGGTCCTCGGCTACGTCTCGCACGGAGAACTGTGCCAGAAGCGCACGCTTGCCGGCGCTGGCCCCTGCAACTCGGAGAAACTTGTCTTTGCACCACATTCCCGGGCAGTCCCCTTTGACAGCCTGCACAACGCCCTCAGATGGCGGTGCTCTTTGCACGGTTCTTGGCAGCTCCAAGTACCCCCGCGCACATGACAGGCTCCTAAAGACCAAAGAGGCGAGTAGTCGTCTCGCCCAGAAACGGGGAGCGGCACAAAAGCATGATCTTCACGAGCCATTCTCGTCGGCCAGCCGGTTGTGCTCTGTCGAAAGGCTTGGACACCTAAACACTCAAGCGCTGCTTTCCTGGCGCATTTCTCGAAGCGAGAGCTAGACGGGCACTTTGGACCCTATCGAAACAGAAGGAGAATGATTCTACCTGCAGCTGAGGCAAATCCGTGCACAGCACGTTGTGCATGCCAGCACTGTACACGCTGATGAGCAGCAAAGCTGAATGCCCTCGCTGGGCTTCAGTTCTCTCCAGACGGGCAGCAGGCGAAGACTGAAGGCGCGGAGCACGGGACTTCTGGGTGCTCGCTAGCGAATTGCCAAAGTCCGGCAAATGCTCCTTCGCAAGCACATTTCGCCGAGAAGACTCTTGCTGCTTCAGGAAGTAAGGCGCAGCCCTTCGACCTCATCCCACAAGCCGGCTAGGAAGCAGTTTCTTACAGCTTCAGTGTTGCAGAGTGCGTGCAGCTTGAGCTCAGCCGGAAGGAGGCGTCTACAAAGGAGGCGTTCTTGAAGCAGCCCTTCTCCAAGCACAAGCCACGGAGGCTCTGTAGCTTCCTTCTCAGCTGGACATGCCGGCACACTGTTCACGCTCGCATCACCGTTGCCAACTTCCAGCAGCTGCTAGCATGCAAACAGGCTCGAGAAGTCAAAGCCAGTGCTGTGCTGCACCTTCGCCTTCGCCCACGTAAGCCACGTCAGTGCACTCTGTACTTGTCTCCTCTGCTGCAGCTAGCGTGATCTTCTCTGCAGCTCGGAGGCTCAAGGGAAGAGCAGCTGTTGCCACGGAAGGTTGGTGCTGCTCTAAGTAGCAGCACAAGGAGCTGTCTTTGGAGTTCCTTCTTCTGCTGCCAGCGTGACTTTTCCAGGCAAGCGAGTGGCAGCCCCGCTTTCCCTGCAGCCTGTAGGATGCGCACACAAGCCGTGTGCACGGCAGCTTGGTTCTTCGCTTTTCGTAGCGAGTGGCGCTTTCATTGCCCCGGAGGCGAACAGCCGTCTGCTTCTCGCGCAGAAAGCTCTGCCGGCGGAGGGGCGCACCAGAGCACTGCTTCTGCCGAAACACGCCTGGGCCATACACAGTCCCCTCTCAGGGCTACGTGGCAGCACACTCTGCCTCTCCTGTGCTCCGCATCGGAACAGAAAGGTCCTCGGCTACGTCTCGCACGGAGAACTGTGCCAGAAGCGCACGCTTGCCGGCGCTGGCCCCTGCAACTCGGAGAAACTTGTCTTTGCACCACATTCCCGGGCAGTCCCCTTTGACAGCCTGCACAACGCCCTCAGATGGCGGTGCTCTTTGCACGGTTCTTGGCAGCTCCAAGTACCCCCGCGCACATGACAGGCTCCTAAAGACCAAAGAGGCGAGTAGTCGTCTCGCCCAGAAACGGGGAGCGGCACAAAAGCATGATCTTCACGAGCCATTCTCGTCGGCAGCCGGTTGTGCTCTGTCGAAAGGCTTGGACACCTAAACACTCAAGCGCTGCTTTCCTGGCGCATTTCTCGAAGCGAGAGCTAGACGGGCACTTTGGACCCTATCGAAACAGAAGGAGAATGATTCTACCTGCAGCTGAGGCAAATCCGTGCACAGCACGTTGTGCATGCCAGCACTGTACACGCTGATGAGCAGCAAAGCTGAATGCCCTCGCTGGGCTTCAGTTCTCTCCAGACGGCAGCAGGCGAAGACTGAAGGCGCGGAGCACGGGACTTCTGGGTGCTCGCTAGCGAATTGCCAAAGTCCGGCCAAATGCTCCTTCGCAAGCCCATTTCGCCGAGAAGACTCTTGCTGCTTCAGGAAGTAAGGCGCAGCCCTTCGACTTCATCCCACAAGCTGGCTAGGAAGCAGTTTCTTACAGCTTCAGTGTTGCAGAGTGCGTGCAGCTTGAGCTCAGCCGGAAGGAGGCGTCTACAAAGGAGGCGTTCTTGAAGCAGCCCTTCTCCAAGCACAAGCCACGGAGGCTCTGTAGCTTCCTTCTCAGCTGGACATGCCGGCACACTGTTCACGCTCGCATCACCGTTGCCAACTTCCAGCAGCTGCTAGCATGCAAACAGGCTCGAGAAGTCAAAGCCAGTGCTGTGCTGCACCTTCGCCTTCGCCCACGTAAGCCACGTCAGTGCACTCTGTACTTGTCTCCTCTGCTGCAGCTAGCGTGATCTTCTCTGCAGCTCGGAGGCTCAAGGGAAGAGCAGCTGTTGCCACGGAAGGTTGGTGCTGCTCTAAGTAGCAGCACAAGGAGCTGTCTTTGGAGTTCCTTCTTCTGCTGCCAGCGTGACTTTTCCAGGCAAGCGAGTGGCAGCCCCGCTTTCCCTGCAGCCTGTAGGATGCGCACACAAGCCGTGTGCACGGCAGCTTGGTTCTTCGCTTTTCGTAGCGAGTGGCGCTTTCATTGCCCCGGAGGCGAACAGCCCGTCTGCTTCTCGCGCAGAAAGCTCTGCCGGCGGAGGGGCGCACCAGAGCACTGCTTCTGCCGAAACACGCCTGGGCCATACACAGTCCCCTCTCAGGGCTACGTGGCAGCACACTCTGCCTCTCCTGTGCTCCGCATCGGAACAGAAAGGTCCTCGGCTACGTCTCGCACGGAGAACTGTGCCAGAAGCGCACGCTTGCCGGCGCTGGCCCCTGCAACTCGGAGAAACTTGTCTTTGCACCACATTCCCGGGCAGTCCCCTTTGACAGCCTGCACAACGCCCTCAGATGGCGGTGCTCTTTGCACGGTTCTTGGCAGCTCCAAGTACCCCCGCGCACATGACAGGCTCCTAAAGACCAAAGAGGCGAGTAGTCGTCTCGCCCAGAAACGGGGAGCGGCACAAAAGCATGATCTTCACGAGCCATTCTCGTCGGCCAGCCGGTTGTGCTCTGTCGAAAGGCTTGGACACCTAAACACTCAAGCGCTGCTTTCCTGGCGCATTTCTCGAAGCGAGAGCTAGACGGGCACTTTGGACCCTATCGAAACAGAAGGAGAATGATTCTACCTGCAGCTGAGGCAAATCCGTGCACAGCACGTTGTGCATGCCAGCACTGTACACGCTGATGAGCAGCAAAGCTGAATGCCCTCGCTGGGCTTCAGTTCTCTCCAGACGGCAGCAGGCGAAGACTGAAGGCGCGGAGCACGGGACTTCTGGGTGCTCGCTAGCGAATTGCCAAAGTCCGGCCAAATGCTCCTTCGCAAGCACATTTCGCCGAGAAGACTCTTGCTGCTTCAGGAAGTAAGGCGCAGCCCTTCGACTTCATCCCACAAGCCGGCTAGGAAGCAGTTTCTTACAGCTTCAGTGTTGCAGAGTGCGTGCAGCTTGAGCTCAGCCGGAAGGAGGCGTCTACAAAGGAGGCGTTCTTGAAGCAGCCCTTCTCCAAGCACAAGCCACGGAGGCTCTGTAGCTTCCTTCTCAGCTGGACATGCCGGCACACTGTTCACGCTCGCATCACCGTTGCCAACTTCCAGCAGCTGCTAGCATGCAAACAGGCTCGAGAAGTCAAAGCCAGTGCTGTGCTGCACCTTCGCCTTCGCCCACGTAAGCCACGTCAGTGCACTCTGTACTTGTCTCCTCTGCTGCAGCTAGCGTGATCTTCTCTGCAGCTCGGAGGCTCAAGGGAAGAGCAGCTGTTGCCACGGAAGGTTGGTGCTGCTCTAAGTAGCAGCACAAGGAGCTGTCTTTGGAGTTCCTTCTTCTGCTGCCAGCGTGACTTTTCCAGGCAAGCGAGTGGCAGCCCCGCTTTCCCTGCAGCCTGTAGGATGCGCACACAAGCCGTGTGCACGGCAGCTTGGGTTCTTCGCTTTTCGTAGCGAGTGGCGCTTTCATTGCCCCGGAGGCGAACAGCCGTCTGCTTCTCGCGCAGAAAGCTCTGCCGGCGGAGGGGCGCACCAGAGCACTGCTTCTGCCGAAACACGCCTGGGCCATACACAGTCCCCTCTCAGGGCTACGTGGCAGCACACTCTGCCTCTCCTGTGCTCCGCATCGGAACAGAAAGGTCCTCGGCTACGTCTCGCACGGAGAACTGTGCCAGAAGCGCACGCTTGCCGGCGCTGGCCCCTGCAACTCGGAGAAACTTGTCTTTGCACCACATTCCCGGGCAGTCCCCTTTGACAGCCCTGCACAACGCCCTCAGATGGCGGTGCTCTTTGCACGGTTCTTGGCAGCTCCAAGTACCCCCGCGCACATGACAGGCTCCTAAAGACCAAAGAGGCGAGTAGTCGTCTCGCCCAGAAACGGGGGAGCGGCACAAAAGCATGATCTTCACGAGCCATTCTCGTCGGCCAGCCGGTTGTGCTCTGTCGAAAGGCTTGGACACCTAAACACTCAAGCGCTGCTTTCCTGGCGCATTTCTCGAAGCGAGAGCTAGACGGGCACTTTGGACCCTATCGAAACAGAAGGAGAATGATTCTACCTGCAGCTGAGGCAAATCCGTGCACAGCACGTTGTGCATGCCAGCACTGTACACGCTGATGAGCAGCAAAGCTGAATGCCCTCGCTGGGCTTCAGTTCTCTCCAGACGGCAGCAGGCGAAGACTGAAGGCGCGGAGCACGGGACTTCTGGGTGCTCGCTAGCGAATTGCCAAAGTCCGGCCAAATGCTCCTTCGCAAGCCCATTTCGCCGAGAAGACTCTTGCTGCTTCAGGAAGTAAGGCGCAGCCCTTCGACTTCATCCCACAAGCCGGCTAGGAAGCAGTTTCTTACAGCTTCAGTGTTGCAGAGTGCGTGCAGCTTGAGCTCAGCCGGAAGGAGGCGTCTACAAAGGAGGCGTTCTTGAAGCAGCCCTTCTCCAAGCACAAGCCACGGAGGCTCTGTAGCTTCCTTCTCAGCTGGACATGCCGGCACACTGTTCACGCTCGCATCACCGTTGCCAACTTCCAGCAGCTGCTAGCATGCAAACAGGCTCGAGAAGTCAAAGCCAGTGCTGTGCTGCACCTTCGCCTTCGCCCACGTAAGCCACGTCAGTGCACTCTGTACTTGTCTCCTCTGCTGCAGCTAGCGTGATCTTCTCTGCAGCTCGGAGGCTCAGGGAAGAGCAGCTGTTGCCACGGAAGGTTGGTGCTGCTCTAAGTAGCAGCACAAGGAGCTGTCTTTGGAGTTCCTTCTTCTGCTGCCAGCGTGACTTTTCCAGGCAAGCGAAGTGGCAGCCCCGCTTTCCCTGCAGCCTGTAGGATGCGCACACAAGCCGTGTGCACGGCAGCTTGGTTCTTCGCTTTTCGTAGCGAGTGGCGCTTTCATTGCCCCGGAGGCGAACAGCCGTCTGCTTCTCGCGCAGAAAGCTCTGCCGGCGGAGGGGCGCACCAGAGCACTGCTTCTGCCGAAACACGCCTGGGCCATACACAGTCCCCTCTCAGGGCTACGTGGCAGCACACTCTGCCTCTCCTGTGCTCCGCATCGGAACAGAAAGGTCCTCGGCTACGTCTCGCACGGAGAACTGTGCCAGAAGCGCACGCTTGCCGGCGCTGGCCCCTGCAACTCGGAGAAACTTGTCTTTGCACCACATTCCCGGGCAGTCCCCTTTGACAGCCTGCACAACGCCCTCAGATGGCGGTGCTCTTTGCACGGTTCTTGGCAGCTCCAAGTACCCCCGCGCACATGACAGGCTCCTAAAGACCAAAGAGGCGAGTAGTCGTCTCGCCCAGAAACGGGGAGCGGCACAAAAGCATGATCTTCACGAGCCATTCTCGTCGGCCAGCCGGTTGTGCTCTGTCGAAAGGCTTGGACACCTAAACACTCAAGCGCTGCTTTCCTGGCGCATTTCTCGAAGCGAGAGCTAGACGGGCACTTTGGACCCTATCGAAACAGAAGGAGAATGATTCTACCTGCAGCTGAGGCAAATCCGTGCACAGCACGTTGTGCATGCCAGCACTGTACACGCTGATGAGCAGCAAAGCTGAATGCCCTCGCTGGGCTTCAGTTCTCTCCAGACGGCAGCAGGCGAAGACTGAAGGCGCGGAGCACGGGACTTCTGGGTGCTCGCTAGCGAATTGCCAAAGTCCGGCCAAATGCTCCTTCGCAAGCCCATTTCGCCGAGAAGACTCTTGCTGCTTCAGGAAGTAAGGCGCAGCCCTTCGACTTCATCCCACAAGCTGGCTAGGAAGCAGTTTCTTACAGCTTCAGTGTTGCAGAGTGCGTGCAGCTTGAGCTCAGCCGGAAGGAGGCGTCTACAAAGGAGGCGTTCTTGAAGCAGCCCTTCTCCAAGCACAAGCCACGGAGGCTCTGTAGCTTCCTTCTCAGCTGGACATGCCGGCACACTGTTCACGCTCGCATCACCCGTTGCCAACTTCCAGCAGCTGCTAGCATGCAAACAGGCTCGAGAAGTCAAAGCCAGTGCTGTGCTGCACCTTCGCCTTCGCCCACGTAAGCCACGTCAGTGCACTCTGTACTTGTCTCCTCTGCTGCAGCTAGCGTGATCTTCTCTGCAGCTCGGAGGCTCAAGGGAAGAGCAGCTGTTGCCACGGAAGGTTGGTGCTGCTCTAAGTAGCAGCACAAGGAGCTGTCTTTGGAGTTCCTTCTTCTGCTGCCAGCGTGACTTTTCCAGGCAAGCGAGTGGCAGCCCCGCTTTCCCTGCAGCCTGTAGGATGCGCACACAAGCCGTGTGCACGGCAGCTTGGTTCTTCGCTTTTCGTAGCGAGTGGCGCTTTCATTGCCCCGGAGGCGAACAGCCGTCTGCTTCTCGCGCAGAAAGCTCTGCCGGCGGAGGGGCGCACCAGAGCACTGCTTCTGCCGAAACACGCCTGGGCCATACACAGTCCCCTCTCAGGGCTACGTGGCAGCACACTCTGCCTCTCCTGTGCTCCGCATCGGAACAGAAAGGTCCTCGGCTACGTCTCGCACGGAGAACTGTGCCAGAAGCGCACGCTTGCCGGCGCTGGCCCCTGCAACTCGGAGAAACTTGTCTTTGCACCACATTCCCGGGCAGTCCCCTTTGACAGCCTGCACAACGCCCTCAGATGGCGGTGCTCTTTGCACGGTTCTTGGCAGCTCCAAGTACCCCCGCGCACATGACAGGCTCCTAAAGACCAAAGAGGCGAGTAGTCGTCTCGCCCAGAAACGGGGAGCGGCACAAAAGCATGATCTTCACGAGCCATTCTCGTCGGCCAGCCGGTTGTGCTCTGTCGAAAGGCTTGGACACCTAAACACTCAAGCGCTGCTTTCCTGGCGCATTTCTCGAAGCGAGAGCTAGACGGGCACTTTGGACCCTATCGAAACAGAAGGAGAATGATTCTACCTGCAGCTGAGGCAAATCCGTGCACAGCACGTTGTGCATGCCAGCACTGTACACGCTGATGAGCAGCAAAGCTGAATGCCCTCGCTGGGCTTCAGTTCTCTCCAGACGGCAGCAGGCGAAGACTGAAGGCGCGGAGCACGGGACTTCTGGGTGCTCGCTAGCGAATTGCCAAAGTCCGCCAAATGCTCCTTCGCAAGCACATTTCGCCGAGAAGACTCTTGCTGCTTCAGGAAGTAAGGCGCAGCCCTTCGACCTCATCCCACAAGCCGGCTAGGAAGCAGTTTCTTACAGCTTCAGTGTTGCAGAGTGCGTGCAGCTTGAGCTCAGCCGGAAGGAGGCGTCTACAAAGGAGGCGTTCTTGAAGCAGCCCTTCTCCAAGCACAAGCCACGGAGGCTCTGTAGCTTCCTTCTCAGCTGGACATGCCGGCACACTGTTCACGCTCGCATCACCGTTGCCAACTTCCAGCAAGCTGCTAGCATGCAAACAGGCTCGAGAAGTCAAAGCCAGTGCTGTGCTGCACCTTCGCCTTCGCCCACGTAAGCCACGTCAGTGCACTCTGTACTTGTCTCCTCTGCTGCAGCTAGCCGTGATCTTCTCTGCAGCTCGGAGGCTCAAGGGAAGAGCAGCTGTTGCCACGGAAGGTTGGTGCTGCTCTAAGTAGCAGCACAAGGAGCTGTCTTTGGAGTTCCTTCTTCTGCTGCCAGCGTGACTTTTCCAGGCAAGCGAGTGGCAGCCCCGCTTTCCCTGCAGCCTGTAGGATGCGCACACAAGCCGTGTGCACGGCAGCTTGGTTCTTCGCTTTTCGTAGCGAGTGGCGCTTTCATTGCCCCGGAGGCGAACAGCCGTCTGCTTCTCGCGCAGAAAGCTCTGCCGGCGGAGGGCGCACCAGAGCACTGCTTCTGCCGAAACACGCCTGGGCCATACACAGTCCCCTCTCAGGGCTACGTGGCAGCACACTCTGCCTCTCCTGTGCTCCGCATCGGAACAGAAAGGTCCTCGGCTACGTCTCGCACGGAGAACTGTGCCAGAAGCGCACGCTTGCCGGCGCTGGCCCCTGCAACTCGGAGAAACTTGTCTTTGCACCACATTCCCGGGCAGTCCCCTTTGACAGCCTGCACAACGCCCTCAGATGGCGGTGCTCTTTGCACGGTTCTTGGCAGCTCCAAGTACCCCCGCGCACATGACAGGCTCCTAAAGACCAAAGAGGCGAGTAGTCGTCTCGCCACAGAAACGGGGAGCGGCACAAAAGCATGATCTTCACGAGCCATTCTCGTCGGCCAGCCGGTTGTGCTCTGTCGAAAGGCTTGGACACCTAAACACTCAAGCGCTGCTTTCCTGGCGCATTTCTCGAAGCGAGAGCTAGACGGGCACTTTGGACCCTATCGAAACAGAAGGAGAATGATTCTACCTGCAGCTGAGGCAAATCCGTGCACAGCACGTTGTGCATGCCAGCACTGTACACGCTGATGAGCAGCAAAGCTGAATGCCCTCGCTGGGCTTCAGTTCTCTCCAGACGGCAGCAGGCGAAGACTGAAGGCGCGGAGCACGGGACTTCTGGGTGCTCGCTAGCGAATTGCCAAAGTCCGGCCAAATGCTCCTTCGCAAGCCCATTTCGCCGAGAAGACTCTTGCTGCTTCAGGAAGTAAGGCGCAGCCCTTCGACTTCATCCCACAAGCTGGCTAGGAAGCAGTTTCTTACAGCTTCAGTGTTGCAGAGTGCGTGCAGCTTGAGCTCAGCCGGAAGGAGGCGTCTACAAAGGAGGCGTTCTTGAAGCAGCCCTTCTCCAAGCACAAGCCACGGAGGCTCTGTAGCTTCCTTCTCAGCTGGACATGCCGGCACACTGTTCACGCTCGCATCACCGTTGCCAACTTCCAGCAGCTGCTAGCATGCAAACAGGCTCGAGAAGTCAAAGCCAGTGCTGTGCTGCACCTTCGCCTTCGCCCACGTAAGCCACGTCAGTGCACTCTGTACTTGTCTCCTCTGCTGCAGCTAGCGTGATCTTCTCTGCAGCTCGGAGGCTCAAGGGAAGAGCAGCTGTTGCCACGGAAGGTTGGTGCTGCTCTAAGTAGCAGCACAAGGAGCTGTCTTTGGAGTTCCTTCTTCTGCTGCCAGCGTGACTTTTCCAGGCAAGCGAGTGGCAGCCCCGCTTTCCCTGCAGCCTGTAGGATGCGCACACAAGCCGTGTGCACGGCAGCTTGGTTCTTCGCTTTTCGTAGCGAGTGGCGCTTTCATTGCCCCGGAGGCGAACAGCCGTCTGCTTCTCGCGCAGAAAGCTCTGCCGGCGGAGGGGCGCACCAGAGCACTGCTTCTGCCGAAAAAACAACAACGCTGGGCCATACACAGTCCCCTCTCAGGGCTACGTGGCAGCACACTCTGCCTCTCCTGTGCTCCGCATCGGAACAGAAAGGTCCTCGGCTACGTCTCGCACGGAGAACTGTGCCAGAAGCGCACGCTTGCCGGCGCTGGCCCCTGCAACTCGGAGAAACTTGTCTTTGCACCACATTCCCGGGCAGTCCCCTTTGACAGCCTGCACAACGCCCTCAGATGGCGGTGCTCTTTGCACGGTTCTTGGCAGCTCCAAGTACCCCCGCGCACATGACAGGCTCCTAAAGACCAAAGAGGCGAGTAGTCGTCTCGCCCAGAAACGGGGGAGCGGCACAAAAGCATGATCTTCACGAGCCATTCTCGTCGGCCAGCCGGTTGTGCTCTGTCGAAAGGGCTTGGACACCTAAACACTCAAGCGCTGCTTTCCTGGCGCATTTCTCGAAGCGAGAGCTAGACGGCACTTTGGACCCTATCGAAACAGAAGGAGAATGATTCTACCTGCAGCTGAGGCAAATCCGTGCACAGCACGTTGTGCATGCCAGCACTGTACACGCTGATGAGCAGCAAAGCTGAATGCCCTCGCTGGGCTTCAGTTCTCTCCAGACGGCAGCAGGCGAAGACTGAAGGCGCGGAGCACGGGACTTCTGGGTGCTCGCTAGCGAATTGCCAAAGTCCGGCCAAATGCTCCTTCGCAAGCACATTTCGCCGAGAAGACTCTTGCTGCTTCAGGAAGTAAGGCGCAGCCCTTCGACCTCATCCCACAAGCCGGCTAGGAAGCAGTTTCTTACAGCTTCAGTGTTGCAGAGTGCGTGCAGCTTGAGCTCAGCCGGAAGGAGGCGTCTACAAAGGAGGCGTTCTTGAAGCAGCCCTTCTCCAAGCACAAGCCACGGAGGCTCTGTAGCTTCCTTCTCAGCTGGACATGCGGCACACTGTTCACGCTCGCATCACCGTTGCCAACTTCCAGCAGCTGCTAGCATGCAAACAGGCTCGAGAAGTCAAAGCCAGTGCTGTGCTGCACCTTCGCCTTCGCCCACGTAAGCCACGTCAGTGCACTCTGTACTTGTCTCCTCTGCT
The DNA here is from genome assembly GCF_020740725.1 of Corvus hawaiiensis. Taxonomy (NCBI): domain Eukaryota; kingdom Metazoa; phylum Chordata; class Aves; order Passeriformes; family Corvidae; genus Corvus; species Corvus hawaiiensis. The sequence continues at coordinate 6,669,605 of NC_063221.1, read as the reverse complement.
GCAGCTAGCGTGATCTTCTCTGCAGCTCGGAGCTCAAGGGAAGAGCAGCTGTTGCCACGGAAGGTTGGTGCTGCTCTAAGTAGCAGCACAAGGAGCTGTCTTTGGAGTTCCTTCTTCTGCTGCCAGCGTGACTTTTCCAGGCAAGCGAGTGGCAGCCCCGCTTTCCCTGCAGCCTGTAGGATGCGCACACAAGCCGTGTGCACGGCAGCTTGGTTCTTCGCTTTTCGTAGGCGAGGTGGCGCTTTCATTGCCCCGGAGGCGAACAGCCGTCTGCTTCTCGCGCAGAAAGCTCTGCCGGCGGAGGGGCGCACCAGAGCACTGCTTCTGCCGAAACACGCCTGGGCAATACACAGTCCCCTCTCAGGGCTACGTGGCAGCACACTCTGCCTCTCCTGTGCTCCGCATCGGAACAGAAAGGTCCTCGGCTACGTCTCGCACGGAGAACTGTGCCAGAAGCGCACGCTTGCCGGCGCTGGCCCCTGCAACTCGGAGAAACTTGTCTTTGCACCACATTCCCGGGCAGTCCCCTTTGACAGCCTGCACAACGCCCTCAGATGGCGGTGCTCTTTGCACGGTTCTTGGCAGCTCCAAGTACCCCCGCGCACATGACAGGCTCCTAAAGACCAAAGAGGCGAGTAGTCGTCTCGCCCAGAAACGGGGAGCGGCACAAAAGCATGATCTTCACGAGCCATTCTCGTCGGCCAGCCGGTTGTGCTCTGTCGAAAGGCTTGGACACCTAAACACTCAAGCGCTGCTTTCCTGGCGCATTTCTCGAAGCGAGAGCTAGACGGGCACTTTGGACCCTATCGAAACAGAAGGAGAATGATTCTACCTGCAGCTGAGGCAAATCCGTGCACAGCACGTTGTGCATGCCAGCACTGTACACGCTGATGAGCAGCAAAGCTGAATGCCCTCGCTGGGCTTCAGTTCTCTCCAGACGGCAGCAGGCGAAGACTGAAGGCGCGGAGCACGGGACTTCTGGGTGCTCGCTAGCGAATTGCCAAAGTCCGGCCAAATGCTCCTTCGCAAGCCCATTTCGCCGAGAAGACTCTTGCTGCTTCAGGAAGTAAGGCGCAGCCCTTCGACTTCATCCCACAAGCTGGCTAGGAAGCAGTTTCTTACAGCTTCAGTGTTGCAGAGTGCGTGCAGCTTGAGCTCAGCCGGAAGGAGGCGTCTACAAAGGAGGCGTTCTTGAAGCAGCCCTTCTCCAAGCACAAGCCACGGAGGCTCTGTAGCTTCCTTCTCAGCTGGACATGCCGGCACACTGTTCACGCTCGCATCACCGTTGCCAACTTCCAGCAGCTGCTAGCATGCAAACAGGCTCGAGAAGTCAAAGCCAGTGCTGTGCTGCACCTTCGCCTTCGCCCACGTAAGCCACGTCAGTGCACTCTGTACTTGTCTCCTCTGCTGCAGCTAGCGTGATCTTCTCTGCAGCTCGGAGGCTCAAGGGAAGAGCAGCTGTTGCCACGGAAGGTTGGTGCTGCTCTAAGTAGCAGCACAAGGAGCTGTCTTTGGAGTTCCTTCTTCTGCTGCCAGCGTGACTTTTCCAGGCAAGCGAGTGGCAGCCCCGCTTTCCCTGCAGCCTGTAGGATGCGCACACAAGCCGTGTGCACGGCAGCTTGGTTCTTCGCTTTTCGTAGCGAGTGGCGCTTTCATTGCCCCGGAGGCGAACAGCCGTCTGCTTCTCGCGCAGAAAGCTCTGCCGGCGGAGGGGCGCACCAGAGCACTGCTTCTGCCGAAACACGCCTGGGCCATACACAGTCCCCTCTCAGGGCTACGTGGCAGCACACTCTGCCTCTCCTGTGCTCCGCATCGGAACAGAAAGGTCCTCGGCTACGTCTCGCACGGAGAACTGTGCCAGAAGCGCACGCTTGCCGGCGCTGGCCCCTGCAACTCGGAGAAACTTGTCTTTGCACCACATTCCCGGGCAGTCCCCTTTGACAGCCTGCACAACGCCCTCAGATGGCGGTGCTCTTTGCACGGTTCTTGGCAGCTCCAAGTACCCCCGCGCACATGACAGGCTCCTAAAGACCAAAGAGGCGAGTAGTCGTCTCGCCCAGAAACGGGGAGCGGCACAAAAGCATGATCTTCACGAGCCATTCTCGTCGGCCAGCCGGTTGTGCTCTGTCGAAAGGCTTGGACACCTAAACACTCAAGCGCTGCTTTCCTGGCGCATTTCTCGAAGCGAGAGCTAGACGGGCACTTTGGACCCTATCGAAACAGAAGGAGAATGATTCTACCTGCAGCTGAGGCAAATCCGTGCACAGCACGTTGTGCATGCCAGCACTGTACACGCTGATGAGCAGCAAAGCTGAATGCCCTCGCTGGGCTTCAGTTCTCTCCAGACGGCAGCAGGCGAAGACTGAAGGCGCGGAGCACGGGACTTCTGGGTGCTCGCTAGCGAATTGCCAAAGTCCGGCCAAATGCTCCTTCGCAAGCACATTTCGCCGAGAAGACTCTTGCTGCTTCAGGAAGTAAGGCGCAGCCCTTCGACCTCATCCCACAAGCCGGCTAGGAAGCAGTTTCTTACAGCTTCAGTGTTGCAGAGTGCGTGCAGCTTGAGCTCAGCCGGAAGGAGGCGTCTACAAAGGAGGCGTTCTTGAAGCAGCCCTTCTCCAAGCACAAGCCACGGAGGCTCTGTAGCTTCCTTCTCAGCTGGACATGCCGGCACACTGTTCACGCTCGCATCACCGTTGCCAACTTCCAGCAGCTGCTAGCATGCAAACAGGCTCGAGAAGTCAAAGCCAGTGCTGTGCTGCACCTTCGCCTTCGCCCACGTAAGCCACGTCAGTGCACTCTGTACTTGTCTCCTCTGCTGCAGCTAGCGTGATCTTCTCTGCAGCTCGGAGGCTCAAGGGAAGAGCAGCTGTTGCCACGGAAGGTTGGTGCTGCTCTAAGTAGCAGCACAAGGAGCTGTCTTTGGAGTTCCTTCTTCTGCTGCCAGCGTGACTTTTCCAGGCAAGCGAGTGGCAGCCCCGCTTTCCCTGCAGCCTGTAGGATGCGCACACAAGCCGTGTGCACGGCAGCTTGGTTCTTCGCTTTTCGTAGCGAGTGGCGCTTTCATTGCCCCGGAGGCGAACAGCCGTCTGCTTCTCGCGCAGAAAGCTCTGCCGGCGGAGGGGCGCACCAGAGCACTGCTTCTGCCGAAACACGCCTGGGCCATACACAGTCCCCTCTCAGGGCTACGTGGCAGCACACTCTGCCTCTCCTGTGCTCCGCATCGGAACAGAAAGGTCCTCGGCTACGTCTCGCACGGAGAACTGTGCCAGAAGCGCACGCTTGCCGGCGCTGGCCCCTGCAACTCGGAGAAACTTGTCTTTGCACCACATTCCCGGGCAGTCCCCTTTGACAGCCTGCACAACGCCCTCAGATGGCGGTGCTCTTTGCACGGTTCTTGGCAGCTCCAAGTACCCCCGCGCACATGACAGGCTCCTAAAGACCAAAGAGGCGAGTAGTCGTCTCGCCCAGAAACGGGGAGCGGCACAAAAGCATGATCTTCACGAGCCATTCTCGTCGGCCAGCCGGTTGTGCTCTGTCGAAAGGCTTGGACACCTAAACACTCAAGCGCTGCTTTCCTGGCGCATTTCTCGAAGCGAGAGCTAGACGGGCACTTTGGACCCTATCGAAACAGAAGGAGAATGATTCTACCTGCAGCTGAGGCAAATCCGTGCACAGCACGTTGTGCATGCCAGCACTGTACACGCTGATGAGCAGCAAAGCTGAATGCCCTCGCTGGGCTTCAGTTCTCTCCAGACGGCAGCAGGCGAAGACTGAAGGCGCGGAGCACGGGACTTCTGGGTGCTCGCTAGCGAATTGCCAAAGTCCGGCCAAATGCTCCTTCGCAAGCACATTTCGCCGAGAAGACTCTTGCTGCTTCAGGAAGTAAGGCGCAGCCCTTCGACTTCATCCCACAAGCCGGCTAGGAAGCAGTTTCTTACAGCTTCAGTGTTGCAGAGTGCGTGCAGCTTGAGCTCAGCCAGAAGGAGGCGTCTACAAAGGAGGCGTTCTTGAAGCAGCCCTTCTCCAAGCACAAGCCACTGAGGCTCTGTAGCTTCCTTCTCAGCTGGACATGCCGGCACACTGTTCACGCTCGCATCACCGTTGCCAACTTCCAGCAGCTGCTAGCATGCAAACAGGCTCGAGAAGTCAAAGCCAGTGCTGTGCTGCACCTTCGCCTTCGCCCACGTAAGCCACGTCAGTGCACTCTGTACTTGTCTCCTCTGCTGCAGCTAGCGTGATCTTCTCTGCAGCTCGGAGGCTCAAGGGAAGAGCAGCTGTTGCCACGGAAGGTTGGTGCTGCTCTAAGTAGCAGCACAAGGAGCTGTCTTTGGAGTTCCTTCTTCTGCTGCCAGCGTGACTTTTCCAGGCAAGCGAGTGGCAGCCCCGCTTTCCCTGCAGCCTGTAGGATGCGCACACAAGCCGTGTGCACGGCAGCTTGGTTCTTCGCTTTTCGTAGCGAGTGGCGCTTTCATTGCCCCGGAGGCGAACAGCCGTCTGCTTCTCGCGCAGAAAGCTCTGCCGGCGGAGGGGCGCACCAGAGCACTGCTTCTGCCGAAACACGCCTGGGCCATACACAGTCCCCTCTCAGGGCTACGTGGCAGCACACTCTGCCTCTCCTGTGCTCCGCATCGGAACAGAAAGGTCCTCGGCTACGTCTCGCACGGAGAACTGTGCCAGAAGCGCACGCTTGCCGGCGCTGGCCCCTGCAACTCGGAGAAACTTGTCTTTGCACCACATTCCCGGGCAGTCCCCTTTGACAGCCTGCACAACGCCCTCAGATGGCGGTGCTCTTTGCACGGTTCTTGGCAGCTCCAAGTACCCCCGCGCACATGACAGGCTCCTAAAGACCAAAGAGGCGAGTAGTCGTCTCGCCCAGAAACGGGGAGCGGCACAAAAGCATGATCTTCACGAGCCATTCTCGTCGGCCAGCCGGTTGTGCTCTGTCGAAAGGCTTGGACACCTAAACACTCAAGCGCTGCTTTCCTGGCGCATTTCTCGAAGCGAGAGCTAGACGGGCACTTTGGACCCTATCGAAACAGAAGGAGAATGATTCTACCTGCAGCTGAGGCAAATCCGTGCACAGCACGTTGTGCATGCCAGCACCGTACACGCTGATGAGCAGCAAAGCTGAATGCCCTCGCTGGGCTTCAGTTCTCTCCAGACGGCAGCAGGCGAAGACTGAAGGCGCGGAGCACGGGACTTCTGGGTGCTCGCTAGCGAATTGCCAAAGTCCGGCCAAATGCTCCTTCGCAAGCACATTTCGCCGAGAAGACTCTTGCTGCTTCAGGAAGTAAGGCGCAGCCCTTCGACTTCATCCCACAAGCCGGCTAGGAAGCAGTTTCTTACAGCTTCAGTGTTGCAGAGTGCGTGCAGCTTGAGCTCAGCCGGAAGGAGGCGTCTACAAAGGAGGCGTTCTTGAAGCAGCCCTTCTCCAAGCACAAGCCACGGAGGCTCTGTAGCTTCCTTCTCAGCTGGACATGCCGGCACACTGTTCACGCTCGCATCACCGTTGCCAACTTCCAGCAGCTGCTAGCATGCAAACAGGCTCGAGAAGTCAAAGCCAGTGCTGTGCTGCACCTTCGCCTTCGCCCACGTAAGCCACGTCAGTGCACTCTGTACTTGTCTCCTCTGCTGCAGCTAGCGTGATCTTCTCTGCAGCTCGGAGGCTCAAGGGAAGAGCAGCTGTTGCCACGGAAGGTTGGTGCTGCTCTAAGTAGCAGCACAAGGAGCTGTCTTTGGAGTTCCTTCTTCTGCTGCCAGCGTGACTTTTCCAGGCAAGCGAGTGGCAGCCCCGCTTTCCCTGCAGCCTGTAGGATGCGCACACAAGCCGTGTGCACGGCAGCTTGGTTCTTCGCTTTTCGTAGCGAGTGGCGCTTTCATTGCCCCGGAGGCGAACAGCCGTCTGCTTCTCGCGCAGAAAGCTCTGCCGGCGGAGGGGCGCACCAGAGCACTGCTTCTGCCGAAACACGCCTGGGCCATACACAGTCCCCTCTCAGGGCTACGTGGCAGCACACTCTGCCTCTCCTGTGCTCCGCATCGGAACAGAAAGGTCCTCGGCTACGTCTCGCACGGAGAACTGTGCCAGAAGCGCACGCTTGCCGGCGCTGGCCCCTGCAACTCGGAGAAACTTGTCTTTGCACCACATTCCCGGGCAGTCCCCTTTGACAGCCTGCACAACGCCCTCAGATGGCGGTGCTCTTTGCACGGTTCTTGGCAGCTCCAAGTACCCCCGCGCACATGACAGGCTCCTAAAGACCAAAGAGGCGAGTAGTCGTCTCGCCCAGAAACGGGGAGCGGCACAAAAGCATGATCTTCACGAGCCATTCTCGTCGGCCAGCCGGTTGTGCTCTGTCGAAAGGCTTGGACACCTAAACACTCAAGCGCTGCTTTCCTGGCGCATTTCTCGAAGCGAGAGCTAGACGGGCACTTTGGACCCTATCGAAACAGAAGGAGAATGATTCTACCTGCAGCTGAGGCAAATCCGTGCACAGCACGTTGTGCATGCCAGCACTGTACACGCTGATGAGCAGCAAAGCTGAATGCCCTCGCTGGGCTTCAGTTCTCTCCAGACGGCAGCAGGCGAAGACTGAAGGCGCGGAGCACGGGACTTCTGGGTGCTCGCTAGCGAATTGCCAAAGTCCGGCCAAATGCTCCTTCGCAAGCACATTTCGCCGAGAAGACTCTTGCTGCTTCAGGAAGTAAGGCGCAGCCCTTCGACCTCATCCCACAAGCCGGCTAGGAAGCAGTTTCTTACAGCTTCAGTGTTGCAGAGTGCGTGCAGCTTGAGCTCAGCCGGAAGGAGGCGTCTACAAAGGAGGCGTTCTTGAAGCAGCCCTTCTCCAAGCACAAGCCACGGAGGCTCTGTAGCTTCCTTCTCAGCTGGACATGCCGGCACACTGTTCACGCTCGCATCACCGTTGCCAACTTCCAGCAGCTGCTAGCATGCAAACAGGCTCGAGAAGTCAAAGCCAGTGCTGTGCTGCACCTTCGCCTTCGCCCACGTAAGCCACGTCAGTGCACTCTGTACTTGTCTCCTCTGCTGCAGCTAGCGTGATCTTCTCTGCAGCTCGGAGGCTCAAGGGAAGAGCAGCTGTTGCCACGGAAGGTTGGTGCTGCTCTAAGTAGCAGCACAAGGAGCTGTCTTTGGAGTTCCTTCTTCTGCTGCCAGCGTGACTTTTCCAGGCAAGCGAGTGGCAGCCCCGCTTTCCCTGCAGCCTGTAGGATGCGCACACAAGCCGTGTGCACGGCAGCTTGGTTCTTCGCTTTTCGTAGCGAGTGGCGCTTTCATTGCCCCGGAGGCGAACAGCCGTCTGCTTCTCGCGCAGAAAGCTCTGCCGGCGGAGGGGCGCACCAGAGCACTGCTTCTGCCGAAACACGCCTGGGCCATACACAGTCCCCTCTCAGGGCTACGTGGCAGCACACTCTGCCTCTCCTGTGCTCCGCATCGGAACAGAAAGGTCCTCGGCTACGTCTCGCACGGAGAACTGTGCCAGAAGCGCACGCTTGCCGGCGCTGGCCCCTGCAACTCGGAGAAACTTGTCTTTGCACCACATTCCCGGGCAGTCCCCTTTGACAGCCTGCACAACGCCCTCAGATGGCGGTGCTCTTTGCACGGTTCTTGGCAGCTCCAAGTACCCCCGCGCACATGACAGGCTCCTAAAGACCAAAGAGGCGAGTAGTCGTCTCGCCCAGAAACGGGGAGCGGCACAAAAGCATGATCTTCACGAGCCATTCTCGTCGGCCAGCCGGTTGTGCTCTGTCGAAAGGCTTGGACACCTAAACACTCAAGCGCTGCTTTCCTGGCGCATTTCTCGAAGCGAGAGCTAGACGGGCACTTTGGACCCTATCGAAACAGAAGGAGAATGATTCTACCTGCAGCTGAGGCAAATCCGTGCACAGCACGTTGTGCATGCCAGCACTGTACACGCTGATGAGCAGCAAAGCTGAATGCCCTCGCTGGGCTTCAGTTCTCTCCAGACGGCAGCAGGCGAAGACTGAAGGCGCGGAGCACGGGACTTCTGGGTGCTCGCTAGCGAATTGCCAAAGTCCGGCCAAATGCTCCTTCGCAAGCCCATTTCGCCGAGAAGACTCTTGCTGCTTCAGGAAGTAAGGCGCAGCCCTTCGACTTCATCCCACAAGCCGGCTAGGAAGCAGTTTCTTACAGCTTCAGTGTTGCAGAGTGCGTGCAGCTTGAGCTCAGCCAGAAGGAGGCGTCTACAAAGGAGGCGTTCTTGAAGCAGCCCTTCTCCAAGCACAAGCCACTGAGGCTCTGTAGCTTCCTTCTCAGCTGGACATGCCGGCACACTGTTCACGCTCGCATCACCGTTGCCAACTTCCAGCAGCTGCTAGCATGCAAACAGGCTCGAGAAGTCAAAGCCAGTGCTGTGCTGCACCTTCGCCTTCGCCCACGTAAGCCACGTCAGTGCACTCTGTACTTGTCTCCTCTGCTGCAGCTAGCGTGATCTTCTCTGCAGCTCGGAGGCTCAAGGGAAGAGCAGCTGTTGCCACGGAAGGTTGGTGCTGCTCTAAGTAGCAGCACAAGGAGCTGTCTTTGGAGTTCCTTCTTCTGCTGCCAGCGTGACTTTTCCAGGCAAGCGAGTGGCAGCCCCGCTTTCCCTGCAGCCTGTAGGATGCGCACACAAGCCGTGTGCACGGCAGCTTGGTTCTTCGCTTTTCGTAGCGAGTGGCGCTTTCATTGCCCCGGAGGCGAACAGCCGTCTGCTTCTCGCGCAGAAAGCTCTGCTGGCGGAGGGGCGCACCAGAGCACTGCTTCTGCCGAAACACGCCTGGGCCATACACAGTCCCCTCTCAGGGCTACGTGGCAGCACACTCTGCCTCTCCTGTGCTCCGCATCGGAACAGAAAGGTCCTCGGCTACGTCTCGCACGGAGAACTGTGCCAGAAGCGCACGCTTGCCGGCGCTGGCCCCTGCAACTCGGAGAAACTTGTCTTTGCACCACATTCCCGGGCAGTCCCCTTTGACAGCCTGCACAACGCCCTCAGATGGCGGTGCTCTTTGCACGGTTCTTGGCAGCTCCAAGTACCCCCGCGCACATGACAGGCTCCTAAAGACCAAAGAGGCGAGTAGTCGTCTCGCCCAGAAACGGGGAGCGGCACAAAAGCATGATCTTCACGAGCCATTCTCGTCGGCCAGCCGGTTGTGCTCTGTCGAAAGGCTTGGACACCTAAACACTCAAGCGCTGCTTTCCTGGCGCATTTCTCGAAGCGAGAGCTAGACGGGCACTTTGGACCCTATCGAAACAGAAGGAGAATGATTCTACCTGCAGCTGAGGCAAATCCGTGCACAGCACGTTGTGCATGCCAGCACCGTACACGCTGATGAGCAGCAAAGCTGAATGCCCTCGCTGGGCTTCAGTTCTCTCCAGACGGCAGCAGGCGAAGACTGAAGGCGCGGAGCACGGGACTTCTGGGTGCTCGCTAGCGAATTGCCAAAGTCCGGCCAAATGCTCCTTCGCAAGCCCATTTCGCCGAGAAGACTCTTGCTGCTTCAGGAAGTAAGGCGCAGCCCTTCGACCTCATCCCACAAGCCGGCTAGGAAGCAGTTTCTTACAGCTTCAGTGTTGCAGAGTGCGTGCAGCTTGAGCTCAGCCGGAAGGAGGCGTCTACAAAGGAGGCGTTCTTGAAGCAGCCCTTCTCCAAGCACAAGCCACGGAGGCTCTGTAGCTTCCTTCTCAGCTGGACATGCCGGCACACTGTTCACGCTCGCATCACCGTTGCCAACTTCCAGCAGCTGCTAGCATGCAAACAGGCTCGAGAAGTCAAAGCCAGTGCTGTGCTGCACCTTCGCCTTCGCCCACGTAAGCCACGTCAGTGCACTCTGTACTTGTCTCCTCTGCTGCAGCTAGCGTGATCTTCTCTGCAGCTCGGAGGCTCAAGGGAAGAGCAGCTGTTGCCACGGAAGGTTGGTGCTGCTCTAAGTAGCAGCACAAGGAGCTGTCTTTGGAGTTCCTTCTTCTGCTGCCAGCGTGACTTTTCCAGGCAAGCGAGTGGCAGCCCCGCTTTCCCTGCAGCCTGTAGGATGCGCACACAAGCCGTGTGCACGGCAGCTTGGTTCTTCGCTTTTCGTAGCGAGTGGCGCTTTCATTGCCCCGGAGGCGAACAGCCGTCTGCTTCTCGCGCAGAAAGCTCTGCCGGCGGAGGGGCGCACCAGAGCACTGCTTCTGCCGAAACACGCCTGGGCCATACACAGTCCCCTCTCAGGGCTACGTGGCAGCACACTCTGCCTCTCCTGTGCTCCGCATCGGAACAGAAAGGTCCTCGGCTACGTCTCGCACGGAGAACTGTGCCAGAAGCGCACGCTTGCCGGCGCTGGCCCCTGCAACTCGGAGAAACTTGTCTTTGCACCACATTCCCGGGCAGTCCCCTTTGACAGCCTGCACAACGCCCTCAGATGGCGGTGCTCTTTGCACGGTTCTTGGCAGCTCCAAGTACCCCCGCGCACATGACAGGCTCCTAAAGACCAAAGAGGCGAGTAGTCGTCTCGCCCAGAAACGGGGAGCGGCACAAAAGCATGATCTTCACGAGCCATTCTCGTCGGCCAGCCGGTTGTGCTCTGTCGAAAGGCTTGGACACCTAAACACTCAAGCGCTGCTTTCCTGGCGCATTTCTCGAAGCGAGAGCTAGACGGGCACTTTGGACCCTATCGAAACAGAAGGAGAATGATTCTACCTGCAGCTGAGGCAAATCCGTGCACAGCACGTTGTGCATGCCAGCACTGTACACGCTGATGAGCAGCAAAGCTGAATGCCCTCGCTGGGCTTCAGTTCTCTCCAGACGGCAGCAGGCGAAGACTGAAGGCGCGGAGCACGGGACTTCTGGGTGCTCGCTAGCGAATTGCCAAAGTCCGGCCAAATGCTCCTTCGCAAGCACATTTCGCCGAGAAGACTCTTGCTGCTTCAGGAAGTAAGGCGCAGCCCTTCGACTTCATCCCACAAGCCGGCTAGGAAGCAGTTTCTTACAGCTTCAGTGTTGCAGAGTGCGTGCAGCTTGAGCTCAGCCGGAAGGAGGCGTCTACAAAGGAGGCGTTCTTGAAGCAGCCCTTCTCCAAGCACAAGCCACTGAGGCTCTGTAGCTTCCTTCTCAGCTGGACATGCCGGCACACTGTTCACGCTCGCATCACCGTTGCCAACTTCCAGCAGCTGCTAGCATGCAAACAGGCTCGAGAAGTCAAAGCCAGTGCTGTGCTGCACCTTCGCCTTCGCCCACGTAAGCCACGTCAGTGCACTCTGTACTTGTCTCCTCTGCTGCAGCTAGCGTGATCTTCTCTGCAGCTCGGAGGCTCAAGGGAAGAGCAGCTGTTCCCACGGAAGGTTGGTGCTGCTCTAAGTAGCAGCACAAGGAGCTGTCTTTGGAGTTCCTTCTTCTGCTGCCAGCGTGACTTTTCCAGGCAAGCGAGTGGCAGCCCCGCTTTCCCTGCAGCCTGTAGGATGCGCACACAAGCCGTGTGCACGGCAGCTTGGTTCTTCGCTTTTCGTAGCGAGTGGCGCTTTCATTGCCCCGGAGGCGAACAGCCGTCTGCTTCTCGCGCAGAAAGCTCTGCCGGCGGAGGGGCGCACCAGAGCACTGCTTCTGCCGAAACACGCCTGGGCCATACACAGTCCCCTCTCAGGGCTACGTGGCAGCACACTCTGCCTCTCCTGTGCTCCGCATCGGAACAGAAAGGTCCTCGGCTACGTCTCGCACGGAGAACTGTGCCAGAAGCGCACGCTTGCCGGCGCTGGCCCCTGCAACTCGGAGAAACTTGTCTTTGCACCACATTCCCGGGCAGTCCCCTTTGACAGCCTGCACAACGCCCTCAGATGGCGGTGCTCTTTGCACGGTTCTTGGCAGCTCCAAGTACCCCCGCGCACATGACAGGCTCCTAAAGACCAAAGAGGCGAGTAGTCGTCTCGCCCAGAAACGGGGAGCGGCACAAAAGCATGATCTTCACGAGCCATTCTCGTCGGCCAGCCGGTTGTGCTCTGTCGAAAGGCTTGGACACCTAAACACTCAAGCGCTGCTTTCCTGGCGCATTTCTCGAAGCGAGAGCTAGACGGGCACTTTGGACCCTATCGAAACAGAAGGAGAATGATTCTACCTGCAGCTGAGGCAAATCCGTGCACAGCACGTTGTGCATGCCAGCACTGTACACGCTGATGAGCAGCAAAGCTGAATGCCCTCGCTGGGCTTCAGTTCTCTCCAGACGGCAGCAGGCGAAGACTGAAGGCGCGGAGCACGGGACTTCTGGGTGCTCGCTAGCGAATTGCCAAAGTCCGGCCAAATGCTCCTTCGCAAGCACATTTCGCCGAGAAGACTCTTGCTGCTTCAGGAAGTAAGGCGCAGCCCTTCGACTTCATCCCACAAGCCGGCTAGGAAGCAGTTTCTTACAGCTTCAGTGTTGCAGAGTGCGTGCAGCTTGAGCTCAGCCGGAAGGAGGCGTCTACAAAGGAGGGGTTCTTGAAGCAGCCCTTCTCCAAGCCCAAGCCACGGAGGCTCTGTAGCTTCCTTCTCAGCTGGACATGCCGGCACACTGTTCACGCTCGCATCACCGTTGCCAACTTCCAGCAGCTGCTAGCATGCAAACAGGCTCGAGAAGTCAAAGCCAGTGCTGTGCTGCACCTTCGCCTTCGCCCACGTAAGCCACGTCAGTGCACTCTGTACTTGTCTCCTCTGCTGCAGCTAGCGTGATCTTCTCTGCAGCTCGGAGGCTCAAGGGAAGAGCAGCTGTTGCCACGGAAGGTTGGTGCTGCTCTAAGTAGCAGCACAAGGAGCTGTCTTTGGAGTTCCTTCTTCTGCTGCCAGCGTGACTTTTCCAGGCAAGCGAGTGGCAGCCCCGCTTTCCCTGCAGCCTGTAGGATGCGCACACAAGCCGTGTGCACGGCAGCTTGGTTCTTCGCTTTTCGTAGCGAGTGGCGCTTTCATTGCCCCGGAGGCGAACAGCCGTCTGCTTCTCGCGCAGAAAGCTCTGCCGGCGGAGGGGCGCACCAGAGCACTGCTTCTGCCGAAACACGCCTGGGCCATACACAGTCCCCTCTCAGGGCTACGTGGCAGCACACTCTGCCTCTCCTGTGCTCCGCATCGGAACAGAAAGGTCCTCGGCTACGTCTCGCACGGAGAACTGTGCCAGAAGCGCACGCTTGCCGGCGCTGGCCCCTGCAACTCGGAGAAACTTGTCTTTGCACCACATTCCCGGGCAGTCCCCTTTGACAGCCTGCACAACGCCCTCAGATGGCGGTGCTCTTTGCACGGTTCTTGGCAGCTCCAAGTACCCCCGCGCACATGACAGGCTCCTAAAGACCAAAGAGGCGAGTAGTCGTCTCGCCCAGAAACGGGGAGCGGCACAAAAGCATGATCTTCACGAGCCATTCTCGTCGGCCAGCCGGTTGTGCTCTGTCGAAAGGCTTGGACACCTAAACACTCAAGCGCTGCTTTCCTGGCGCATTTCTCGAAGCGAGAGCTAGACGGGCACTTTGGACCCTATCGAAACAGAAGGAGAATGATTCTACCTGCAGCTGAGGCAAATCCGTGCACAGCACGTTGTGCATGCCAGCACTGTACACGCTGATGAGCAGCAAAGCTGAATGCCCTCGCTGGGCTTCAGTTCTCTCCAGACGGCAGCAGGCGAAGACTGAAGGCGCGGAGCACGGGACTTCTGGGTGCTCGCTAGCGAATTGCCAAAGTCCGGCCAAATGCTCCTTCGCAAGCACATTTCGCCGAGAAGACTCTTGCTGCTTCAGGAAGTAAGGCGCAGCCCTTCGACTTCATCCCACAAGCTGGCTAGGAAGCAGTTTCTTACAGCTTCAGTGTTGCAGAGTGCATGCAGCTTGAGCTCAGCCAGAAGGAGGCGTCTACAAAGGAGGCGTTCTTGAAGCAGCCCTTCTCCAAGCACAAGCCACGGAGGCTCTGTAGCTTCCTTCTCAGCTGGACATGCCGGCACACTGTTCACGCTCGCATCACCGTTGCCAACTTCCAGCAGCTGCTAGCATGCAAACAGGCTCGAGAAGTCAAAGCCAGTGCTGTGCTGCACCTTCGCCTTCGCCCACGTAAGCCACGTCAGTGCACTCTGTACTTGTCTCCTCTGCTGCAGCTAGCGTGATCTTCTCTGCAGCTCGGAGGCTCAAGGGAAGAGCAGCTGTTGCCACGGAAGGTTGGTGCTGCTCTAAGTAGCAGCACAAGGAGCTGTCTTTGGAGTTCCTTCTTCTGCTGCCAGCGTGACTTTTCCAGGCAAGCGAGTGGCAGCCCCGCTTTCCCTGCAGCCTGTAGGATGCGCACACAAGCCGTGTGCACGGCAGCTTGGTTCTTCGCTTTTCGTAGCGAGTGGCGCTTTCATTGCCCCGGAGGCGAACAGCCGTCTGCTTCTCGCGCAGAAAGCTCTGCCGGCGGAGGGGCGCACCAGAGCACTGCTTCTGCCGAAACACGCCTGGGCCATACACAGTCCCCTCTCAGGGCTACGTGGCAGCACACTCTGCCTCTCCTGTGCTCCGCATCGGAACAGAAAGGTCCTCGGCTACGTCTCGCACGGAGAACTGTGCCAGAAGCGCACGCTTGCCGGCGCTGGCCCCTGCAACTCGGAGAAACTTGTCTTTGCACCACATTCCCGGGCAGTCCCCTTTGACAGCCTGCACAACGCCCTCAGATGGCGGTGCTCTTTGCACGGTTCTTGGCAGCTCCAAGTACCCCCGCGCACATGACAGGCTCCTAAAGACCAAAGAGGCGAGTAGTCGTCTCGCCCAGAAACGGGGAGCGGCACAAAAGCATGATCTTCACGAGCCATTCTCGTCGGCCAGCCGGTTGTGCTCTGTCGAAAGGCTTGGACACCTAAACACTCAAGCGCTGCTTTCCTGGCGCATTTCTCGAAGCGAGAGCTAGACGGGCACTTTGGACCCTATCGAAACAGAAGGAGAATGATTCTACCTGCAGCTGAGGCAAATCCGTGCACAGCACGTTGTGCATGCCAGCACTGTACACGCTGATGAGCAGCAAAGCTGAATGCCCTCGCTGGGCTTCAGTTCTCTCCAGACGGCAGCAGGCGAAGACTGAAGGCGCGGAGCACGGGACTTCTGGGTGCTCGCTAGCGAATTGCCAAAGTCCGGCCAAATGCTCCTTCGCAAGCACATTTCGCCGAGAAGACTCTTGCTGCTTCAGGAAGTAAGGCGCAGCCCTTCGACTTCATCCCACAAGCTGGCTAGGAAGCAGTTTCTTACAGCTTCAGTGTTGCAGAGTGCGTGCAGCTTGAGCTCAGCCGGAAGGAGGCGTCTACAAAGGAGGGGTTCTTGAAGCAGCCCTTCTCCAAGCACAAGCCACGGAGGCTCTGTAGCTTCCTTCTCAGCTGGACATGCCGGCACACTGTTCACGCTCGCATCACCGTTGCCAACTTCCAGCAGCTGCTAGCATGCAAACAGGCTCGAGAAGTCAAAGCCAGTGCTGTGCTGCACCTTCGCCTTCGCCCACGTAAGCCACGTCAGTGCACTCTGTACTTGTCTCCTCTGCTGCAGCTAGCGTGATCTTCTCTGCAGCTCGGAGGCTCAAGGGAAGAGCAGCTGTTGCCACGGAAGGTTGGTGCTGCTCTAAGTAGCAGCACAAGGAGCTGTCTTTGGAGTTCCTTCTTCTGCTGCCAGCGTGACTTTTCCAGGCAAGCGAGTGGCAGCCCCGCTTTCCCTGCAGCCTGTAGGATGCGCACACAAGCCGTGTGCACGGCAGCTTGGTTCTTCGCTTTTCGTAGCGAGTGGCGCTTTCATTGCCCCGGAGGCGAACAGCCGTCTGCTTCTCGCGCAGAAAGCTCTGCCGGCGGAGGGGCGCACCAGAGCACTGCTTCTGCCGAAACACGCCTGGGCCATACACAGTCCCCTCTCAGGGCTACGTGGCAGCACACTCTGCCTCTCCTGTGCTCCGCATCGGAACAGAAAGGTCCTCGGCTACGTCTCGCACGGAGAACTGTGCCAGAAGCGCACGCTTGCCGGCGCTGGCCCCTGCAACTCGGAGAAACTTGTCTTTGCACCACATTCCCGGGCAGTCCCCTTTGACAGCCTGCACAACGCCCTCAGATGGCGGTGCTCTTTGCACGGTTCTTGGCAGCTCCAAGTACCCCCGCGCACATGACAGGCTCCTAAAGACCAAAGAGGCGAGTAGTCGTCTCGCCCAGAAACGGGGAGCGGCACAAAAGCATGATCTTCACGAGCCATTCTCGTCGGCCAGCCGGTTGTGCTCTGTCGAAAGGCTTGGACACCTAAACACTCAAGCGCTGCTTTCCTGGCGCATTTCTCGAAGCGAGAGCTAGACGGGCACTTTGGACCCTATCGAAACAGAAGGAGAATGATTCTACCTGCAGCTGAGGCAAATCCGTGCACAGCACGTTGTGCATGCCAGCACTGTACACGCTGATGAGCAGCAAAGCTGAATGCCCTCGCTGGGCTTCAGTTCTCTCCAGACGGCAGCAGGCGAAGACTGAAGGCGCGGAGCACGGGACTTCTGGGTGCTCGCTAGCGAATTGCCAAAGTCCGGCCAAATGCTCCTTCGCAAGCACATTTCGCCGAGAAGACTCTTGCTGCTTCAGGAAGTAAGGCGCAGCCCTTCGACTTCATCCCACAAGCTGGCTAGGAAGCAGTTTCTTACAGCTTCAGTGTTGCAGAGTGCGTGCAGCTTGAGCTCAGCCGGAAGGAGGCGTCTACAAAGGAGGGGTTCTTGAAGCAGCCCTTCTCCAAGCACAAGCCACGGAGGCTCTGTAGCTTCCTTCTCAGCTGGACATGCCGGCACACTGTTCACGCTCGCATCACCGTTGCCAACTTCCAGCAGCTGCTAGCATGCAAACAGGCTCGAGAAGTCAAAGCCAGTGCTGTGCTGCACCTTCGCCTTCGCCCACGTAAGCCACGTCAGTGCACTCTGTACTTGTCTCCTCTGCTGCAGCTAGCGTGATCTTCTCTGCAGCTCGGAGGCTCAAGGGAAGAGCAGCTGTTGCCACGGAAGGTTGGTGCTGCTCTAAGTAGCAGCACAAGGAGCTGTCTTTGGAGTTCCTTCTTCTGCTGCCAGCGTGACTTTTCCAGGCAAGCGAGTGGCAGCCCCGCTTTCCCTGCAGCCTGTAGGATGCGCACACAAGCCGTGTGCACGGCAGCTTGGTTCTTCGCTTTTCGTAGCGAGTGGCGCTTTCATTGCCCCGGAGGCGAACAGCCGTCTGCTTCTCGCGCAGAAAGCTCTGCCGGCGGAGGGGCGCACCAGAGCACTGCTTCTGCCGAAACACGCCTGGGCCATACACAGTCCCCTCTCAGGGCTACGTGGCAGCACACTCTGCCTCTCCTGTGCTCCGCATCGGAACAGAAAGGTCCTCGGCTACGTCTCGCACGGAGAACTGTGCCAGAAGCGCACGCTTGCCGGCGCTGGCCCCTGCAACTCGGAGAAACTTGTCTTTGCACCACATTCCCGGGCAGTCCCCTTTGACAGCCTGCACAACGCCCTCAGATGGCGGTGCTCTTTGCACGGTTCTTGGCAGCTCCAAGTACCCCCGCGCACATGACAGGCTCCTAAAGACCAAAGAGGCGAGTAGTCGTCTCGCCCAGAAACGGGGAGCGGCACAAAAGCATGATCTTCACGAGCCATTCTCGTCGGCCAGCCGGTTGTGCTCTGTCGAAAGGCTTGGACACCTAAACACTCAAGCGCTGCTTTCCTGGCGCATTTCTCGAAGCGAGAGCTAGACGGGCACTTTGGACCCTATCGAAACAGAAGGAGAATGATTCTACCTGCAGCTGAGGCAAATCCGTGCACAGCACGTTGTGCATGCCAGCACTGTACACGCTGATGAGCAGCAAAGCTGAATGCCCTCGCTGGGCTTCAGTTCTCTCCAGACGGCAGCAGGCGAAGACTGAAGGCGCGGAGCACGGGACTTCTGGGTGCTCGCTAGCGAATTGCCAAAGTCCGGCCAAATGCTCCTTCGCAAGCACATTTCGCCGAGAAGACTCTTGCTGCTTCAGGAAGTAAGGCGCAGCCCTTCGACTTCATCCCACAAGCTGGCTAGGAAGCAGTTTCTTACAGCTTCAGTGTTGCAGAGTGCGTGCAGCTTGAGCTCAGCCGGAAGGAGGCGTCTACAAAGGAGGGGTTCTTGAAGCAGCCCTTCTCCAAGCACAAGCCACGGAGGCTCTGTAGCTTCCTTCTCAGCTGGACATGCCGGCACACTGTTCACGCTCGCATCACCGTTGCCAACTTCCAGCAGCTGCTAGCATGCAAACAGGCTCGAGAAGTCAAAGCCAGTGCTGTGCTGCACCTTCGCCTTCGCCCACGTAAGCCACGTCAGTGCACTCTGTACTTGTCTCCTCTGCTGCAGCTAGCGTGATCTTCTCTGCAGCTCGGAGGCTCAAGGGAAGAGCAGCTGTTGCCACGGAAGGTTGGTGCTGCTCTAAGTAGCAGCACAAGGAGCTGTCTTTGGAGTTCCTTCTTCTGCTGCCAGCGTGACTTTTCCAGGCAAGCGAGTGGCAGCCCCGCTTTCCCTGCAGCCTGTAGGATGCGCACACAAGCCGTGTGCACGGCAGCTTGGTTCTTCGCTTTTCGTAGCGAGTGGCGCTTTCATTGCCCCGGAGGCGAACAGCCGTCTGCTTCTCGCGCAGAAAGCTCTGCCGGCGGAGGGGCGCACCAGAGCACTGCTTCTGCCGAAACACGCCTGGGCCATACACAGTCCCCTCTCAGGGCTACGTGGCAGCACACTCTGCCTCTCCTGTGCTCCGCATCGGAACAGAAAGGTCCTCGGCTACGTCTCGCACGGAGAACTGTGCCAGAAGCGCACGCTTGCCGGCGCTGGCCCCTGCAACTCGGAGAAACTTGTCTTTGCACCACATTCCCGGGCAGTCCCCTTTGACAGCCTGCACAACGCCCTCAGATGGCGGTGCTCTTTGCACGGTTCTTGGCAGCTCCAAGTACCCCCGCGCACGTGACAGGCTCCTAAAGACCAAAGAGGCGAGTAGTCGTCTCGCCCAGAAACGGGGAGCGGCACAAAAGCATGATCTTCACGAGCCATTCTCGTCGGCCAGCCGGTTGTGCTCTGTCGAAAGGCTTGGACACCTAAACACTCAAGCGCTGCTTTCCTGGCGCATTTCTCGAAGCGAGAGCTAGACGGGCACTTTGGACCCTATCGAAACAGAAGGAGAATGATTCTACCTGCAGCTGAGGCAAATCCGTGCACAGCACGTTGTGCATGCCAGCACTGTACACGCTGATGAGCAGCAAAGCTGAATGCCCTCGCTGGGCTTCAGTTCTCTCCAGACGGCAGCAGGCGAAGACTGAAGGCGCGGAGCACGGGACTTCTGGGTGCTCGCTAGCGAATTGCCAAAGTCCGGCCAAATGCTCCTTCGCAAGCACATTTCGCCGAGAAGACTCTTGCTGCTTCAGGAAGTAAGGCGCAGCCCTTCGACTTCATCCCACAAGCTGGCTAGGAAGCAGTTTCTTACAGCTTCAGTGTTGCAGAGTGCATGCAGCTTGAGCTCAGCCAGAAGGAGGCGTCTACAAAGGAGGCGTTCTTGAAGCAGCCCTTCTCCAAGCACAAGCCACGGAGGCTCTGTAGCTTCCTTCTCAGCTGGACATGCCGGCACACTGTTCACGCTCGCATCACCGTTGCCAACTTCCAGCAGCTGCTAGCATGCAAACAGGCTCGAGAAGTCAAAGCCAGTGCTGTGCTGCACCTTCGCCTTCGCCCACGTAAGCCACGTCAGTGCACTCTGTACTTGTCTCCTCTGCTGCAGCTAGCGTGATCTTCTCTGCAGCTCGGAGGCTCAAGGGAAGAGCAGCTGTTGCCACGGAAGGTTGGTGCTGCTCTAAGTAGCAGCACAAGGAGCTGTCTTTGGAGTTCCTTCTTCTGCTGCCAGCGTGACTTTTCCAGGCAAGCGAGTGGCAGCCCCGCTTTCCCTGCAGCCTGTAGGATGCGCACACAAGCCGTGTGCACGGCAGCTTGGTTCTTCGCTTTTCGTAGCGAGTGGCGCTTTCATTGCCCCGGAGGCGAACAGCCGTCTGCTTCTCGCGCAGAAAGCTCTGCCGGCGGAGGGGCGCACCAGAGCACTGCTTCTGCCGAAACACGCCTGGGCCATACACAGTCCCCTCTCAGGGCTACGTGGCAGCACACTCTGCCTCTCCTGTGCTCCGCATCGGAACAGAAAGGTCCTCGGCTACGTCTCGCACGGAGAACTGTGCCAGAAGCGCACGCTTGCCGGCGCTGGCCCCTGCAACTCGGAGAAACTTGTCTTTGCACCACATTCCCGGGCAGTCCCCTTTGACAGCCTGCACAACGCCCTCAGATGGCGGTGCTCTTTGCACGGTTCTTGGCAGCTCCAAGTACCCCCGCGCACATGACAGGCTCCTAAAGACCAAAGAGGCGAGTAGTCGTCTCGCCCAGAAACGGGGAGCGGCACAAAAGCATGATCTTCACGAGCCATTCTCGTCGGCCAGCCGGTTGTGCTCTGTCGAAAGGCTTGGACACCTAAACACTCAAGCGCTGCTTTCCTGGCGCATTTCTCGAAGCGAGAGCTAGACGGGCACTTTGGACCCTATCGAAACAGAAGGAGAATGATTCTACCTGCAGCTGAGGCAAATCCGTGCACAGCACGTTGTGCATGCCAGCACTGTACACGCTGATGAGCAGCAAAGCTGAATGCCCTCGCTGGGCTTCAGTTCTCTCCAGACGGCAGCAGGCGAAGACTGAAGGCGCGGAGCACGGGACTTCTGGGTGCTCGCTAGCGAATTGCCAAAGTCCGGCCAAATGCTCCTTCGCAAGCACATTTCGCCGAGAAGACTCTTGCTGCTTCAGGAAGTAAGGCGCAGCCCTTCGACTTCATCCCACAAGCCGGCTAGGAAGCAGTTTCTTACAGCTTCAGTGTTGCAGAGTGCATGCATCTTGAGCTCAGCCAGAAGGAGGCGTCTACAAAGGAGGCGTTCTTGAAGCAGCCCTTCTCCAAGCACAAGCCACGGAGGCTCTGTAGCTTCCTTCTCAGCTGGACATGCCGGCACACTGTTCACGCTCGCATCACCGTTGCCAACTTCCAGCAGCTGCTAGCATGCAAACAGGCTCGAGAAGTCAAAGCCAGTGCTGTGCTGCACCTTCGCCTTCGCCCACGTAAGCCACGTCAGTGCACTCTGTACTTGTCTCCTCTGCTGCAGCTAGCGTGATCTTCTCTGCAGCTCGGAGGCTCAAGGGAAGAGCAGCTGTTGCCACGGAAGGTTGGTGCTGCTCTAAGTAGCAGCACAAGGAGCTGTCTTTGGAGTTCCTTCTTCTGCTGCCAGCGTGACTTTTCCAGGCAAGCGAGTGGCAGCCCCGCTTTCCCTGCAGCCTGTAGGATGCGCACACAAGCCGTGTGCGCGGCAGCTTGGTTCTTCGCTTTTCGTAGCGAGTGGCGCTTTCATTGCCCCGGAGGCGAACAGCCGTCTGCTTCTCGCGCAGAAAGCTCTGCCGGCGGAGGGGCGCACCAGAGCACTGCTTCTGCCGAAACACGCCTGGGCCATACACAGTCCCCTCTCAGGGCTACGTGGCAGCACACTCTGCCTCTCCTGTGCTCCGCATCGGAACAGAAAGGTCCTCGGCTACGTCTCGCACGGAGAACTGTGCCAGAAGCGCACGCTTGCCGGCGCTGGCCCCTGCAACTCGGAGAAACTTGTCTTTGCACCACATTCCCGGGCAGTCCCCTTTGACAGCCTGCACAACGCCCTCAGATGGCGGTGCTCTTTGCACGGTTCTTGGCAGCTCCAAGTACCCCCGCGCACATGACAGGCTCCTAAAGACCAAAGAGGCGAGTAGTCGTCTCGCCCAGAAACGGGGAGCGGCACAAAAGCATGATCTTCACGAGCCATTCTCGTCGGCCAGCCGGTTGTGCTCTGTCGAAAGGCTTGGACACCTAAACACTCAAGCGCTGCTTTCCTGGCGCATTTCTCGAAGCGAGAGCTAGACGGGCACTTTGGACCCTATCGAAACAGAAGGAGAATGATTCTACCTGCAGCTGAGGCAAATCCGTGCACAGCACGTTGTGCATGCCAGCACTGTACACGCTGATGAGCAGCAAAGCTGAATGCCCTCGCTGGGCTTCAGTTCTCTCCAGACGGCAGCAGGCGAAGACTGAAGGCGCGGAGCACGGGACTTCTGGGTGCTCGCTAGCGAATTGCCAAAGTCCGGCCAAATGCTCCTTCGCAAGCCCATTTCGCCGAGAAGACTCTTGCTGCTTCAGGAAGTAAGGCGCAGCCCTTCGACTTCATCCCACAAGCTGGCTAGGAAGCAGTTTCTTACAGCTTCAGTGTTGCAGAGTGCGTGCAGCTTGAGCTCAGCCGGAAGGAGGCGTCTACAAAGGAGGGGTTCTTGAAGCAGCCCTTCTCCAAGCACAAGCCACGGAGGCTCTGTAGCTTCCTTCTCAGCTGGACATGCCGGCACACTGTTCACGCTCGCATCACCGTTGCCAACTTCCAGCAGCTGCTAGCATGCAAACAGGCTCGAGAAGTCAAAGCCAGTGCTGTGCTGCACCTTCGCCTTCGCCCACGTAAGCCACGTCAGTGCACTCTGTACTTGTCTCCTCTGCTGCAGCTAGCGTGATCTTCTCTGCAGCTCGGAGGCTCAAGGGAAGAGCAGCTGTTGCCACGGAAGGTTGGTGCTGCTCTAAGTAGCAGCACAAGGAGCTGTCTTTGGAGTTCCTTCTTCTGCTGCCAGCGTGACTTTTCCAGGCAAGCGAGTGGCAGCCCCGCTTTCCCTGCAGCCTGTAGGATGCGCACACAAGCCGTGTGCACGGCAGCTTGGTTCTTCGCTTTTCGTAGCGAGTGGCGCTTTCATTGCCCCGGAGGCGAACAGCCGTCTGCTTCTCGCGCAGAAAGCTCTGCCGGCGGAGGGGCGCACCAGAGCACTGCTTCTGCCGAAACACGCCTGGGCCATACACAGTCCCCTCTCAGGGCTACGTGGCAGCACACTCTGCCTCTCCTGTGCTCCGCATCGGAACAGAAAGGTCCTCGGCTACGTCTCGCACGGAGAACTGTGCCAGAAGCGCACGCTTGCCGGCGCTGGCCCCTGCAACTCGGAGAAACTTGTCTTTGCACCACATTCCCGGGCAGTCCCCTTTGACAGCCTGCACAACGCCCTCAGATGGCGGTGCTCTTTGCACGGTTCTTGGCAGCTCCAAGTACCCCCGCGCACGTGACAGGCTCCTAAAGACCAAAGAGGCGAGTAGTCGTCTCGCCCAGAAACGGGGAGCGGCACAAAAGCATGATCTTCACGAGCCATTCTCGTCGGCCAGCCGGTTGTGCTCTGTCGAAAGGCTTGGACACCTAAACACTCAAGCGCTGCTTTCCTGGCGCATTTCTCGAAGCGAGAGCTAGACGGGCACTTTGGACCCTATCGAAACAGAAGGAGAATGATTCTACCTGCAGCTGAGGCAAATCCGTGCACAGCACGTTGTGCATGCCAGCACTGTACACGCTGATGAGCAGCAAAGCTGAATGCCCTCGCTGGGCTTCAGTTCTCTCCAGACGGCAGCAGGCGAAGACTGAAGGCGCGGAGCACGGGACTTCTGGGTGCTCGCTAGCGAATTGCCAAAGTCCGGCCAAATGCTCCTTCGCAAGCACATTTCGCCGAGAAGACTCTTGCTGCTTCAGGAAGTAAGGCGCAGCCCTTCGACTTCATCCCACAAGCTGGCTAGGAAGCAGTTTCTTACAGCTTCAGTGTTGCAGAGTGCATGCAGCTTGAGCTCAGCCAGAAGGAGGCGTCTACAAAGGAGGCGTTCTTGAAGCAGCCCTTCTCCAAGCACAAGCCACGGAGGCTCTGTAGCTTCCTTCTCAGCTGGACATGCCGGCACACTGTTCACGCTCGCATCACCGTTGCCAACTTCCAGCAGCTGCTAGCATGCAAACAGGCTCGAGAAGTCAAAGCCAGTGCTGTGCTGCACCTTCGCCTTCGCCCACGTAAGCCACGTCAGTGCACTCTGTACTTGTCTCCTCTGCTGCAGCTAGCGTGATCTTCTCTGCAGCTCGGAGGCTCAAGGGAAGAGCAGCTGTTGCCACGGAAGGTTGGTGCTGCTCTAAGTAGCAGCACAAGGAGCTGTCTTTGGAGTTCCTTCTTCTGCTGCCAGCGTGACTTTTCCAGGCAAGCGAGTGGCAGCCCCGCTTTCCCTGCAGCCTGTAGGATGCGCACACAAGCCGTGTGCACGGCAGCTTGGTTCTTCGCTTTTCGTAGCGAGTGGCGCTTTCATTGCCCCGGAGGCGAACAGCCGTCTGCTTCTCGCGCAGAAAGCTCTGCCGGCGGAGGGGCGCACCAGAGCACTGCTTCTGCCGAAACACGCCTGGGCCATACACAGTCCCCTCTCAGGGCTACGTGGCAGCACACTCTGCCTCTCCTGTGCTCCGCATCGGAACAGAAAGGTCCTCGGCTACGTCTCGCACGGAGAACTGTGCCAGAAGCGCACGCTTGCCGGCGCTGGCCCCTGCAACTCGGAGAAACTTGTCTTTGCACCACATTCCCGGGCAGTCCCCTTTGACAGCCTGCACAACGCCCTCAGATGGCGGTGCTCTTTGCACGGTTCTTGGCAGCTCCAAGTACCCCCGCGCACATGACAGGCTCCTAAAGACCAAAGAGGCGAGTAGTCGTCTCGCCCAGAAACGGGGAGCGGCACAAAAGCATGATCTTCACGAGCCATTCTCGTCGGCCAGCCGGTTGTGCTCTGTCGAAAGGCTTGGACACCTAAACACTCAAGCGCTGCTTTCCTGGCGCATTTCTCGAAGCGAGAGCTAGACGGGCACTTTGGACCCTATCGAAACAGAAGGAGAATGATTCTACCTGCAGCTGAGGCAAATCCGTGCACAGCACGTTGTGCATGCCAGCACTGTACACGCTGATGAGCAGCAAAGCTGAATGCCCTCGCTGGGCTTCAGTTCTCTCCAGACGGCAGCAGGCGAAGACTGAAGGCGCGGAGCACGGGACTTCTGGGTGCTCGCTAGCGAATTGCCAAAGTCCGGCCAAATGCTCCTTCGCAAGCACATTTCGCCGAGAAGACTCTTGCTGCTTCAGGAAGTAAGGCGCAGCCCTTCGACTTCATCCCACAAGCCGGCTAGGAAGCAGTTTCTTACAGCTTCAGTGTTGCAGAGTGCATGCATCTTGAGCTCAGCCAGAAGGAGGCGTCTACAAAGGAGGCGTTCTTGAAGCAGCCCTTCTCCAAGCACAAGCCACGGAGGCTCTGTAGCTTCCTTCTCAGCTGGACATGCCGGCACACTGTTCACGCTCGCATCACCGTTGCCAACTTCCAGCAGCTGCTAGCATGCAAACAGGCTCGAGAAGTCAAAGCCAGTGCTGTGCTGCACCTTCGCCTTCGCCCACGTAAGCCACGTCAGTGCACTCTGTACTTGTCTCCTCTGCTGCAGCTAGCGTGATCTTCTCTGCAGCTCGGAGGCTCAAGGGAAGAGCAGCTGTTGCCACGGAAGGTTGGTGCTGCTCTAAGTAGCAGCACAAGGAGCTGTCTTTGGAGTTCCTTCTTCTGCTGCCAGCGTGACTTTTCCAGGCAAGCGAGTGGCAGCCCCGCTTTCCCTGCAGCCTGTAGGATGCGCACACAAGCCGTGTGCGCGGCAGCTTGGTTCTTCGCTTTTCGTAGCGAGTGGCGCTTTCATTGCCCCGGAGGCGAACAGCCGTCTGCTTCTCGCGCAGAAAGCTCTGCCGGCGGAGGGGCGCACCAGAGCACTGCTTCTGCCGAAACACGCCTGGGCCATACACAGTCCCCTCTCAGGGCTACGTGGCAGCACACTCTGCCTCTCCTGTGCTCCGCATCGGAACAGAAAGGTCCTCGGCTACGTCTCGCACGGAGAACTGTGCCAGAAGCGCACGCTTGCCGGCGCTGGCCCCTGCAACTCGGAGAAACTTGTCTTTGCACCACATTCCCGGGCAGTCCCCTTTGACAGCCTGCACAACGCCCTCAGATGGCGGTGCTCTTTGCACGGTTCTTGGCAGCTCCAAGTACCCCCGCGCACATGACAGGCTCCTAAAGACCAAAGAGGCGAGTAGTCGTCTCGCCCAGAAACGGGGAGCGGCACAAAAGCATGATCTTCACGAGCCATTCTCGTCGGCCAGCCGGTTGTGCTCTGTCGAAAGGCTTGGACACCTAAACACTCAAGCGCTGCTTTCCTGGCGCATTTCTCGAAGCGAGAGCTAGACGGGCACTTTGGACCCTATCGAAACAGAAGGAGAATGATTCTACCTGCAGCTGAGGCAAATCCGTGCACAGCACGTTGTGCATGCCAGCACTGTACACGCTGATGAGCAGCAAAGCTGAATGCCCTCGCTGGGCTTCAGTTCTCTCCAGACGGCAGCAGGCGAAGACTGAAGGCGCGGAGCACGGGACTTCTGGGTGCTCGCTAGCGAATTGCCAAAGTCCGGCCAAATGCTCCTTCGCAAGCACATTTCGCCGAGAAGACTCTTGCTGCTTCAGGAAGTAAGGCGCAGCCCTTCGACTTCATCCCACAAGCTGGCTAGGAAGCAGTTTCTTACAGCTTCAGTGTTGCAGAGTGCGTGCAGCTTGAGCTCAGCCGGAAGGAGGCGTCTACAAAGGAGGGGTTCTTGAAGCAGCCCTTCTCCAAGCACAAGCCACGGAGGCTCTGTAGCTTCCTTCTCAGCTGGACATGCCGGCACACTGTTCACGCTCGCATCACCGTTGCCAACTTCCAGCAGCTGCTAGCATGCAAACAGGCTCGAGAAGTCAAAGCCAGTGCTGTGCTGCACCTTCGCCTTCGCCCACGTAAGCCACGTCAGTGCACTCTGTACTTGTCTCCTCTGCTGCAGCTAGCGTGATCTTCTCTGCAGCTCGGAGGCTCAAGGGAAGAGCAGCTGTTGCCACGGAAGGTTGGTGCTGCTCTAAGTAGCAGCACAAGGAGCTGTCTTTGGAGTTCCTTCTTCTGCTGCCAGCGTGACTTTTCCAGGCAAGCGAGTGGCAGCCCCGCTTTCCCTGCAGCCTGTAGGATGCGCACACAAGCCGTGTGCACGGCAGCTTGGTTCTTCGCTTTTCGTAGCGAGTGGCGCTTTCATTGCCCCGGAGGCGAACAGCCGTCTGCTTCTCGCGCAGAAAGCTCTGCCGGCGGAGGGGCGCACCAGAGCACTGCTTCTGCCGAAACACGCCTGGGCCATACACAGTCCCCTCTCAGGGCTACGTGGCAGCACACTCTGCCTCTCCTGTGCTCCGCATCGGAACAGAAAGGTCCTCGGCTACGTCTCGCACGGAGAACTGTGCCAGAAGCGCACGCTTGCCGGCGCTGGCCCCTGCAACTCGGAGAAACTTGTCTTTGCACCACATTCCCGGGCAGTCCCCTTTGACAGCCTGCACAACGCCCTCAGATGGCGGTGCTCTTTGCACGGTTCTTGGCAGCTCCAAGTACCCCCGCGCACATGACAGGCTCCTAAAGACCAAAGAGGCGAGTAGTCGTCTCGCCCAGAAACGGGGAGCGGCACAAAAGCATGATCTTCACGAGCCATTCTCGTCGGCCAGCCGGTTGTGCTCTGTCGAAAGGCTTGGACACCTAAACACTCAAGCGCTGCTTTCCTGGCGCATTTCTCGAAGCGAGAGCTAGACGGGCACTTTGGACCCTATCGAAACAGAAGGAGAATGATTCTACCTGCAGCTGAGGCAAATCCGTGCACAGCACGTTGTGCATGCCAGCACTGTACACGCTGATGAGCAGCAAAGCTGAATGCCCTCGCTGGGCTTCAGTTCTCTCCAGACGGCAGCAGGCGAAGACTGAAGGCGCGGAGCACGGGACTTCTGGGTGCTCGCTAGCGAATTGCCAAAGTCCGGCCAAATGCTCCTTCGCAAGCACATTTCGCCGAGAAGACTCTTGCTGCTTCAGGAAGTAAGGCGCAGCCCTTCGACTTCATCCCACAAGCTGGCTAGGAAGCAGTTTCTTACAGCTTCAGTGTTGCAGAGTGCGTGCAGCTTGAGCTCAGCCAGAAGGAGGCGTCTACAAAGGAGGCGTTCTTGAAGCAGCCCTTCTCCAAGCACAAGCCACGGAGGCTCTGTAGCTTCCTTCTCAGCTGGACATGCCGGCACACTGTTCACGCTCGCATCACCGTTGCCAACTTCCAGCAGCTGCTAGCATGCAAACAGGCTCGAGAAGTCAAAGCCAGTGCTGTGCTGCACCTTCGCCTTCGCCCACGTAAGCCACGTCAGTGCACTCTGTACTTGTCTCCTCTGCTGCAGCTAGCGTGATCTTCTCTGCAGCTCGGAGGCTCAAGGGAAGAGCAGCTGTTGCCACGGAAGGTTGGTGCTGCTCTAAGTAGCAGCACAAGGAGCTGTCTTTGGAGTTCCTTCTTCTGCTGCCAGCGTGA
Source organism: Corvus hawaiiensis (assembly GCF_020740725.1). Taxonomy (NCBI): domain Eukaryota; kingdom Metazoa; phylum Chordata; class Aves; order Passeriformes; family Corvidae; genus Corvus; species Corvus hawaiiensis. Next base: position 6,641,312 of record NC_063221.1, on the reverse strand, counting down.
CTTTTCCAGGCAAGCGAGTGGCAGCCCCGCTTTCCCTGCAGCCTGTAGGATGCGCACACAAGCCGTGTGCACGGCAGCTTGGTTCTTCGCTTTTCGTAGCGAGTGGCGCTTTCATTGCCCCGGAGGCGAACAGCCGTCTGCTTCTCGCGCAGAAAGCTCTGCCGGCGGAGGGGCGCACCAGAGCACTGCTTCTGCCGAAACACGCCTGGGCCATACACAGTCCCCTCTCAGGGCTACGTGGCAGCACACTCTGCCTCTCCTGTGCTCCGCATCGGAACAGAAAGGTCCTCGGCTACGTCTCGCACGGAGAACTGTGCCAGAAGCGCACGCTTGCCGGCGCTGGCCCCTGCAACTCGGAGAAACTTGTCTTTGCACCACATTCCCGGGCAGTCCCCTTTGACAGCCTGCACAACGCCCTCAGATGGCGGTGCTCTTTGCACGGTTCTTGGCAGCTCCAAGTACCCCCGCGCACATGACAGGCTCCTAAAGACCAAAGAGGCGAGTAGTCGTCTCGCCCAGAAACGGGGAGCGGCACAAAAGCATGATCTTCACGAGCCATTCTCGTCGGCCAGCCGGTTGTGCTCTGTCGAAAGGCTTGGACACCTAAACACTCAAGCGCTGCTTTCCTGGCGCATTTCTCGAAGCGAGAGCTAGACGGGCACTTTGGACCCTATCGAAACAGAAGGAGAATGATTCTACCTGCAGCTGAGGCAAATCCGTGCACAGCACGTTGTGCATGCCAGCACTGTACACGCTGATGAGCAGCAAAGCTGAATGCCCTCGCTGGGCTTCAGTTCTCTCCAGACGGCAGCAGGCGAAGACTGAAGGCGCGGAGCACGGGACTTCTGGGTGCTCGCTAGCGAATTGCCAAAGTCCGGCCAAATGCTCCTTCGCAAGCACATTTCGCCGAGAAGACTCTTGCTGCTTCAGGAAGTAAGGCGCAGCCCTTCGACTTCATCCCACAAGCTGGCTAGGAAGCAGTTTCTTACAGCTTCAGTGTTGCAGAGTGCGTGCAGCTTGAGCTCAGCCAGAAGGAGGCGTCTACAAAGGAGGCGTTCTTGAAGCAGCCCTTCTCCAAGCACAAGCCACGGAGGCTCTGTAGCTTCCTTCTCAGCTGGACATGCCGGCACACTGTTCACGCTCGCATCACCGTTGCCAACTTCCAGCAGCTGCTAGCATGCAAACAGGCTCGAGAAGTCAAAGCCAGTGCTGTGCTGCACCTTCGCCTTCGCCCACGTAAGCCACGTCAGTGCACTCTGTACTTGTCTCCTCTGCTGCAGCTAGCGTGATCTTCTCTGCAGCTCGGAGGCTCAAGGGAAGAGCAGCTGTTGCCACGGAAGGTTGGTGCTGCTCTAAGTAGCAGCACAAGGAGCTGTCTTTGGAGTTCCTTCTTCTGCTGCCAGCGTGACTTTTCCAGGCAAGCGAGTGGCAGCCCCGCTTTCCCTGCAGCCTGTAGGATGCGCACACAAGCCGTGTGCACGGCAGCTTGGTTCTTCGCTTTTCGTAGCGAGTGGCGCTTTCATTGCCCCGGAGGCGAACAGCCGTCTGCTTCTCGCGCAGAAAGCTCTGCCGGCGGAGGGGCGCACCAGAGCACTGCTTCTGCCGAAACACGCCTGGGCCATACACAGTCCCCTCTCAGGGCTACGTGGCAGCACACTCTGCCTCTCCTGTGCTCCGCATCGGAACAGAAAGGTCCTCGGCTACGTCTCGCACGGAGAACTGTGCCAGAAGCGCACGCTTGCCGGCGCTGGCCCCTGCAACTCGGAGAAACTTGTCTTTGCACCACATTCCCGGGCAGTCCCCTTTGACAGCCTGCACAACGCCCTCAGATGGCGGTGCTCTTTGCACGGTTCTTGGCAGCTCCAAGTACCCCCGCGCACATGACAGGCTCCTAAAGACCAAAGAGGCGAGTAGTCGTCTCGCCCAGAAACGGGGAGCGGCACAAAAGCATGATCTTCACGAGCCATTCTCGTCGGCCAGCCGGTTGTGCTCTGTCGAAAGGCTTGGACACCTAAACACTCAAGCGCTGCTTTCCTGGCGCATTTCTCGAAGCGAGAGCTAGACGGGCACTTTGGACCCTATCGAAACAGAAGGAGAATGATTCTACCTGCAGCTGAGGCAAATCCGTGCACAGCACGTTGTGCATGCCAGCACTGTACACGCTGATGAGCAGCAAAGCTGAATGCCCTCGCTGGGCTTCAGTTCTCTCCAGACGGCAGCAGGCGAAGACTGAAGGCGCGGAGCACGGGACTTCTGGGTGCTCGCTAGCGAATTGCCAAAGTCCGGCCAAATGCTCCTTCGCAAGCACATTTCGCCGAGAAGACTCTTGCTGCTTCAGGAAGTAAGGCGCAGCCCTTCGACTTCATCCCACAAGCTGGCTAGGAAGCAGTTTCTTACAGCTTCAGTGTTGCAGAGTGCATGCAGCTTGAGCTCAGCCAGAAGGAGGCGTCTACAAAGGAGGCGTTCTTGAAGCAGCCCTTCTCCAAGCACAAGCCACGGAGGCTCTGTAGCTTCCTTCTCAGCTGGACATGCCGGCACACTGTTCACGCTCGCATCACCGTTGCCAACTTCCAGCAGCTGCTAGCATGCAAACAGGCTCGAGAAGTCAAAGCCAGTGCTGTGCTGCACCTTCGCCTTCGCCCACGTAAGCCACGTCAGTGCACTCTGTACTTGTCTCCTCTGCTGCAGCTAGCGTGATCTTCTCTGCAGCTCGGAGGCTCAAGGGAAGAGCAGCTGTTGCCACGGAAGGTTGGTGCTGCTCTAAGTAGCAGCACAAGGAGCTGTCTTTGGAGTTCCTTCTTCTGCTGCCAGCGTGACTTTTCCAGGCAAGCGAGTGGCAGCCCCGCTTTCCCTGCAGCCTGTAGGATGCGCACACAAGCCGTGTGCGCGGCAGCTTGGTTCTTCGCTTTTCGTAGCGAGTGGCGCTTTCATTGCCCCGGAGGCGAACAGCCGTCTGCTTCTCGCGCAGAAAGCTCTGCCGGCGGAGGGGCGCACCAGAGCACTGCTTCTGCCGAAACACGCCTGGGCCATACACAGTCCCCTCTCAGGGCTACGTGGCAGCACACTCTGCCTCTCCTGTGCTCCGCATCGGAACAGAAAGGTCCTCGGCTACGTCTCGCACGGAGAACTGTGCCAGAAGCGCACGCTTGCCGGCGCTGGCCCCTGCAACTCGGAGAAACTTGTCTTTGCACCACATTCCCGGGCAGTCCCCTTTGACAGCCTGCACAACGCCCTCAGATGGCGGTGCTCTTTGCACGGTTCTTGGCAGCTCCAAGTACCCCCGCGCACATGACAGGCTCCTAAAGACCAAAGAGGCGAGTAGTCGTCTCGCCCAGAAACGGGGAGCGGCACAAAAGCATGATCTTCACGAGCCATTCTCGTCGGCCAGCCGGTTGTGCTCTGTCGAAAGGCTTGGACACCTAAACACTCAAGCGCTGCTTTCCTGGTGCATTTCTCGAAGCGAGAGCTAGACGGGCACTTTGGACCCTATCGAAACAGAAGGAGAATGATTCTACCTGCAGCTGAGGCAAATCCGTGCACAGCACGTTGTGCATGCCAGCACTGTACACGCTGATGAGCAGCAAAGCTGAATGCCCTCGCTGGGCTTCAGTTCTCTCCAGACGGCAGCAGGCGAAGACTGAAGGCGCGGAGCACGGGACTTCTGGGTGCTCGCTAGCGAATTGCCAAAGTCCGGCCAAATGCTCCTTCGCAAGCACATTTCGCCGAGAAGACTCTTGCTGCTTCAGGAAGTAAGGCGCAGCCCTTCGACTTCATCCCACAAGCCGGCTAGGAAGCAGTTTCTTACAGCTTCAGTGTTGCAGAGTGCGTGCAGCTTGAGCTCAGCCGGAAGGAGGCGTCTACAAAGGAGGGGTTCTTGAAGCAGCCCTTCTCCAAGCACAAGCCACTGAGGCTCTGTAGCTTCCTTCTCAGCTGGACATGCCGGCACACTGTTCACGCTCGCATCACCGTTGCCAACTTCCAGCAGCTGCTAGCATGCAAACAGGCTCGAGAAGTCAAAGCCAGTGCTGTGCTGCACCTTCGCCTTCGCCCACGTAAGCCACGTCAGTGCACTCTGTACTTGTCTCCTCTGCTGCAGCTAGCGTGATCTTCTCTGCAGCTCGGAGGCTCAAGGGAAGAGCAGCTGTTGCCACGGAAGGTTGGTGCTGCTCTAAGTAGCAGCACAAGGAGCTGTCTTTGGAGTTCCTTCTTCTGCTGCCAGCGTGACTTTTCCAGGCAAGCGAGTGGCAGCCCCGCTTTCCCTGCAGCCTGTAGGATGCGCACACAAGCCGTGTGCACGGCAGCTTGGTTCTTCGCTTTTCGTAGCGAGTGGCGCTTTCATTGCCCCGGAGGCGAACAGCCGTCTGCTTCTCGCGCAGAAAGCTCTGCCGGCGGAGGGGCGCACCAGAGCACTGCTTCTGCCGAAACACGCCTGGGCCATACACAGTCCCCTCTCAGGGCTACGTGGCAGCACACTCTGCCTCTCCTGTGCTCCGCATCGGAACAGAAAGGTCCTCGGCTACGTCTCGCACGGAGAACTGTGCCAGAAGCGCACGCTTGCCGGCGCTGGCCCCTGCAACTCGGAGAAACTTGTCTTTGCACCACATTCCCGGGCAGTCCCCTTTGACAGCCTGCACAACGCCCTCAGATGGCGGTGCTCTTTGCACGGTTCTTGGCAGCTCCAAGTACCCCCGCGCACATGACAGGCTCCTAAAGACCAAAGAGGCGAGTAGTCGTCTCGCCCAGAAACGGGGAGCGGCACAAAAGCATGATCTTCACGAGCCATTCTCGTCGGCCAGCCGGTTGTGCTCTGTCGAAAGGCTTGGACACCTAAACACTCAAGCGCTGCTTTCCTGGCGCATTTCTCGAAGCGAGAGCTAGACGGGCACTTTGGACCCTATCGAAACAGAAGGAGAATGATTCTACCTGCAGCTGAGGCAAATCCGTGCACAGCACGTTGTGCATGCCAGCACTGTACACGCTGATGAGCAGCAAAGCTGAATGCCCTCGCTGGGCTTCAGTTCTCTCCAGACGGCAGCAGGCGAAGACTGAAGGCGCGGAGCACGGGACTTCTGGGTGCTCGCTAGCGAATTGCCAAAGTCCGGCCAAATGCTCCTTCGCAAGCACATTTCGCCGAGAAGACTCTTGCTGCTTCAGGAAGTAAGGCGCAGCCCTTCGACTTCATCCCACAAGCTGGCTAGGAAGCAGTTTCTTACAGCTTCAGTGTTGCAGAGTGCGTGCAGCTTGAGCTCAGCCGGAAGGAGGCGTCTACAAAGGAGGGGTTCTTGAAGCAGCCCTTCTCCAAGCACAAGCCACTGAGGCTCTGTAGCTTCCTTCTCAGCTGGACATGCCGGCACACTGTTCACGCTCGCATCACCGTTGCCAACTTCCAGCAGCTGCTAGCATGCAAACAGGCTCGAGAAGTCAAAGCCAGTGCTGTGCTGCACCTTCGCCTTCGCCCACGTAAGCCACGTCAGTGCACTCTGTACTTGTCTCCTCTGCTGCAGCTAGCGTGATCTTCTCTGCAGCTCGGAGGCTCAAGGGAAGAGCAGCTGTTGCCACGGAAGGTTGGTGCTGCTCTAAGTAGCAGCACAAGGAGCTGTCTTTGGAGTTCCTTCTTCTGCTGCCAGCGTGACTTTTCCAGGCAAGCGAGTGGCAGCCCCGCTTTCCCTGCAGCCTGTAGGATGCGCACACAAGCCGTGTGCGCGGCAGCTTGGTTCTTCGCTTTTCGTAGCGAGTGGCGCTTTCATTGCCCCGGAGGCGAACAGCCGTCTGCTTCTCGCGCAGAAAGCTCTGCCGGCGGAGGGGCGCACCAGAGCACTGCTTCTGCCGAAACACGCCTGGGCCATACACAGTCCCCTCTCAGGGCTACGTGGCAGCACACTCTGCCTCTCCTGTGCTCCGCATCGGAACAGAAAGGTCCTCGGCTACGTCTCGCACGGAGAACTGTGCCAGAAGCGCACGCTTGCCGGCGCTGGCCCCTGCAACTCGGAGAAACTTGTCTTTGCACCACATTCCCGGGCAGTCCCCTTTGACAGCCTGCACAACGCCCTCAGATGGCGGTGCTCTTTGCACGGTTCTTGGCAGCTCCAAGTACCCCCGCGCACATGACAGGCTCCTAAAGACCAAAGAGGCGAGTAGTCGTCTCGCCCAGAAACGGGGAGCGGCACAAAAGCATGATCTTCACGAGCCATTCTCGTCGGCCAGCCGGTTGTGCTCTGTCGAAAGGCTTGGACACCTAAACACTCAAGCGCTGCTTTCCTGGCGCATTTCTCGAAGCGAGAGCTAGACGGGCACTTTGGACCCTATCGAAACAGAAGGAGAATGATTCTACCTGCAGCTGAGGCAAATCCGTGCACAGCACGTTGTGCATGCCAGCACTGTACACGCTGATGAGCAGCAAAGCTGAATGCCCTCGCTGGGCTTCAGTTCTCTCCAGACGGCAGCAGGCGAAGACTGAAGGCGCGGAGCACGGGACTTCTGGGTGCTCGCTAGCGAATTGCCAAAGTCCGGCCAAATGCTCCTTCGCAAGCACATTTCGCCGAGAAGACTCTTGCTGCTTCAGGAAGTAAGGCGCAGCCCTTCGACTTCATCCCACAAGCTGGCTAGGAAGCAGTTTCTTACAGCTTCAGTGTTGCAGAGTGCGTGCAGCTTGAGCTCAGCCGGAAGGAGGCGTCTACAAAGGAGGCGTTCTTGAAGCAGCCCTTCTCCAAGCACAAGCCACTGAGGCTCTGTAGCTTCCTTCTCAGCTGGACATGCCGGCACACTGTTCACGCTCGCATCACCGTTGCCAACTTCCAGCAGCTGCTAGCATGCAAACAGGCTCGAGAAGTCAAAGCCAGTGCTGTGCTGCACCTTCGCCTTCGCCCACGTAAGCCACGTCAGTGCACTCTGTACTTGTCTCCTCTGCTGCAGCTAGCGTGATCTTCTCTGCAGCTCGGAGGCTCAAGGGAAGAGCAGCTGTTGCCACGGAAGGTTGGTGCTGCTCTAAGTAGCAGCACAAGGAGCTGTCTTTGGAGTTCCTTCTTCTGCTGCCAGCGTGACTTTTCCAGGCAAGCGAGTGGCAGCCCCGCTTTCCCTGCAGCCTGTAGGATGCGCACACAAGCCGTGTGCACGGCAGCTTGGTTCTTCGCTTTTCGTAGCGAGTGGCGCTTTCATTGCCCCGGAGGCGAACAGCCGTCTGCTTCTCGCGCAGAAAGCTCTGCCGGCGGAGGGGCGCACCAGAGCACTGCTTCTGCCGAAACACGCCTGGGCCATACACAGTCCCCTCTCAGGGCTACGTGGCAGCACACTCTGCCTCTCCTGTGCTCCGCATCGGAACAGAAAGGTCCTCGGCTACGTCTCGCACGGAGAACTGTGCCAGAAGCGCACGCTTGCCGGCGCTGGCCCCTGCAACTCGGAGAAACTTGTCTTTGCACCACATTCCCGGGCAGTCCCCTTTGACAGCCTGCACAACGCCCTCAGATGGCGGTGCTCTTTGCACGGTTCTTGGCAGCTCCAAGTACCCCCGCGCACATGACAGGCTCCTAAAGACCAAAGAGGCGAGTAGTCGTCTCGCCCAGAAACAGGGAGCGGCACAAAAGCATGATCTTCACGAGCCATTCTCGTCGGCCAGCCGGTTGTGCTCTGTCGAAAGGCTTGGACACCTAAACACTCAAGCGCTGCTTTCCTGGCGCATTTCTCGAAGCGAGAGCTAGACGGGCACTTTGGACCCTATCGAAACAGAAGGAGAATGATTCTACCTGCAGCTGAGGCAAATCCGTGCACAGCACGTTGTGCATGCCAGCACTGTACACGCTGATGAGCAGCAAAGCTGAATGCCCTCGCTGGGCTTCAGTTCTCTCCAGACGGCAGCAGGCGAAGACTGAAGGCGCGGAGCACGGGACTTCTGGGTGCTCGCTAGCGAATTGCCAAAGTCCGGCCAAATGCTCCTTCGCAAGCACATTTCGCCGAGAAGACTCTTGCTGCTTCAGGAAGTAAGGCGCAGCCCTTCGACTTCATCCCACAAGCTGGCTAGGAAGCAGTTTCTTACAGCTTCAGTGTTGCAGAGTGCATGCAGCTTGAGCTAAGCCAGAAGGAGGCGTCTACAAAGGAGGGGTTCTTGAAGCAGCCCTTCTCCAAGCACAAGCCACGGAGGCTCTGTAGCTTCCTTCTCAGCTGGACATGCCGGCACACTGTTCACGCTCGCATCACCGTTGCCAACTTCCAGCAGCTGCTAGCATGCAAACAGGCTCGAGAAGTCAAAGCCAGTGCTGTGCTGCACCTTCGCCTTCGCCCACGTAAGCCACGTCAGTGCACTCTGTACTTGTCTCCTCTGCTGCAGCTAGCGTGATCTTCTCTGCAGCTCGGAGGCTCAAGGGAAGAGCAGCTGTTGCCACGGAAGGTTGGTGCTGCTCTAAGTAGCAGCACAAGGAGCTGTCTTTGGAGTTCCTTCTTCTGCTGCCAGCGTGACTTTTCCAGGCAAGCGAGTGGCAGCCCCGCTTTCCCTGCAGCCTGTAGGATGCGCACACAAGCCGTGTGCGCGGCAGCTTGGTTCTTCGCTTTTCGTAGCGAGTGGCGCTTTCATTGCCCCGGAGGCGAACAGCCGTCTGCTTCTCGCGCAGAAAGCTCTGCCGGCGGAGGGGCGCACCAGAGCACTGCTTCTGCCGAAACACGCCTGGGCCATACACAGTCCCCTCTCAGGGCTACGTGGCAGCACACTCTGCCTCTCCTGTGCTCCGCATCGGAACAGAAAGGTCCTCGGCTACGTCTCGCACGGAGAACTGTGCCAGAAGCGCACGCTTGCCGGCGCTGGCCCCTGCAACTCGGAGAAACTTGTCTTTGCACCACATTCCCGGGCAGTCCCCTTTGACAGCCTGCACAACGCCCTCAGATGGCGGTGCTCTTTGCACGGTTCTTGGCAGCTCCAAGTACCCCCGCGCACATGACAGGCTCCTAAAGACCAAAGAGGCGAGTAGTCGTCTCGCCCAGAAACGGGGAGCGGCACAAAAGCATGATCTTCACGAGCCATTCTCGTCGGCCAGCCGGTTGTGCTCTGTCGAAAGGCTTGGACACCTAAACACTCAAGCGCTGCTTTCCTGGCGCATTTCTCGAAGCGAGAGCTAGACGGGCACTTTGGACCCTATCGAAACAGAAGGAGAATGATTCTACCTGCAGCTGAGGCAAATCCGTGCACAGCACGTTGTGCATGCCAGCACTGTACACGCTGATGAGCAGCAAAGCTGAATGCCCTCGCTGGGCTTCAGTTCTCTCCAGACGGCAGCAGGCGAAGACTGAAGGCGCGGAGCACGGGACTTCTGGGTGCTCGCTAGCGAATTGCCAAAGTCCGGCCAAATGCTCCTTCGCAAGCCCATTTCGCCGAGAAGACTCTTGCTGCTTCAGGAAGTAAGGCGCAGCCCTTCGACTTCATCCCACAAGCCGGCTAGGAAGCAGTTTCTTACAGCTTCAGTGTTGCAGAGTGCGTGCAGCTTGAGCTCAGCCGGAAGGAGGCGTCTACAAAGGAGGGGTTCTTGAAGCAGCCCTTCTCCAAGCACAAGCCACGGAGGCTCTGTAGCTTCCTTCTCAGCTGGACATGCCGGCACACTGTTCACGCTCGCATCACCGTTGCCAACTTCCAGCAGCTGCTAGCATGCAAACAGGCTCGAGAAGTCAAAGCCAGTGCTGTGCTGCACCTTCGCCTTCGCCCACGTAAGCCACGTCAGTGCACTCTGTACTTGTCTCCTCTGCTGCAGCTAGCGTGATCTTCTCTGCAGCTCGGAGGCTCAAGGGAAGAGCAGCTGTTGCCACGGAAGGTTGGTGCTGCTCTAAGTAGCAGCACAAGGAGCTGTCTTTGGAGTTCCTTCTTCTGCTGCCAGCGTGACTTTTCCAGGCAAGCGAGTGGCAGCCCCGCTTTCCCTGCAGCCTGTAGGATGCGCACACAAGCCGTGTGCACGGCAGCTTGGTTCTTCGCTTTTCGTAGCGAGTGGCGCTTTCATTGCCCCGGAGGCGAACAGCCGTCTGCTTCTCGCGCAGAAAGCTCTGCCGGCGGAGGGGCGCACCAGAGCACTGCTTCTGCCGAAACACGCCTGGGCCATACACAGTCCCCTCTCAGGGCTACGTGGCAGCACACTCTGCCTCTCCTGTGCTCCGCATCGGAACAGAAAGGTCCTCGGCTACGTCTCGCACGGAGAACTGTGCCAGAAGCGCACGCTTGCCGGCGCTGGCCCCTGCAACTCGGAGAAACTTGTCTTTGCACCACATTCCCGGGCAGTCCCCTTTGACAGCCTGCACAACGCCCTCAGATGGCGGTGCTCTTTGCACGGTTCTTGGCAGCTCCAAGTACCCCCGCGCACATGACAGGCTCCTAAAGACCAAAGAGGCGAGTAGTCGTCTCGCCCAGAAACGGGGAGCGGCACAAAAGCATGATCTTCACGAGCCATTCTCGTCGGCCAGCCGGTTGTGCTCTGTCGAAAGGCTTGGACACCTAAACACTCAAGCGCTGCTTTCCTGGCGCATTTCTCGAAGCGAGAGCTAGACGGGCACTTTGGACCCTATCGAAACAGAAGGAGAATGATTCTACCTGCAGCTGAGGCAAATCCGTGCACAGCACGTTGTGCATGCCAGCACTGTACACGCTGATGAGCAGCAAAGCTGAATGCCCTCGCTGGGCTTCAGTTCTCTCCAGACGGCAGCAGGCGAAGACTGAAGGCGCGGAGCACGGGACTTCTGGGTGCTCGCTAGCGAATTGCCAAAGTCCGGCCAAATGCTCCTTCGCAAGCCCATTTCGCCGAGAAGACTCTTGCTGCTTCAGGAAGTAAGGCGCAGCCCTTCGACTTCATCCCACAAGCCGGCTAGGAAGCAGTTTCTTACAGCTTCAGTGTTGCAGAGTGCGTGCAGCTTGAGCTCAGCCGGAAGGAGGCGTCTACAAAGGAGGCGTTCTTGAAGCAGCCCTTCTCCAAGCACAAGCCACGGAGGCTCTGTAGCTTCCTTCTCAGCTGGACATGCCGGCACACTGTTCACGCTCGCATCACCGTTGCCAACTTCCAGCAGCTGCTAGCATGCAAACAGGCTCGAGAAGTCAAAGCCAGTGCTGTGCTGCACCTTCGCCTTCGCCCACGTAAGCCACGTCAGTGCACTCTGTACTTGTCTCCTCTGCTGCAGCTAGCGTGATCTTCTCTGCAGCTCGGAGGCTCAAGGGAAGAGCAGCTGTTGCCACGGAAGGTTGGTGCTGCTCTAAGTAGCAGCACAAGGAGCTGTCTTTGGAGTTCCTTCTTCTGCTGCCAGCGTGACTTTTCCAGGCAAGCGAGTGGCAGCCCCGCTTTCCCTGCAGCCTGTAGGATGCGCACACAAGCCGTGTGCACGGCAGCTTGGTTCTTCGCTTTTCGTAGCGAGTGGCGCTTTCATTGCCCCGGAGGCGAACAGCCGTCTGCTTCTCGCGCAGAAAGCTCTGCCGGCGGAGGGGCGCACCAGAGCACTGCTTCTGCCGAAACACGCCTGGGCCATACACAGTCCCCTCTCAGGGCTACGTGGCAGCACACTCTGCCTCTCCTGTGCTCCGCATCGGAACAGAAAGGTCCTCGGCTACGTCTCGCACGGAGAACTGTGCCAGAAGCGCACGCTTGCCGGCGCTGGCCCCTGCAACTCGGAGAAACTTGTCTTTGCACCACATTCCCGGGCAGTCCCCTTTGACAGCCTGCACAACGCCCTCAGATGGCGGTGCTCTTTGCACGGTTCTTGGCAGCTCCAAGTACCCCCGCGCACATGACAGGCTCCTAAAGACCAAAGAGGCGAGTAGTCGTCTCGCCCAGAAACGGGGAGCGGCACAAAAGCATGATCTTCACGAGCCATTCTCGTCGGCCAGCCGGTTGTGCTCTGTCGAAAGGCTTGGACACCTAAACACTCAAGCGCTGCTTTCCTGGCGCATTTCTCGAAGCGAGAGCTAGACGGGCACTTTGGACCCTATCGAAACAGAAGGAGAATGATTCTACCTGCAGCTGAGGCAAATCCGTGCACAGCACGTTGTGCATGCCAGCACTGTACACGCTGATGAGCAGCAAAGCTGAATGCCCTCGCTGGGCTTCAGTTCTCTCCAGACGGCAGCAGGCGAAGACTGAAGGCGCGGAGCACGGGACTTCTGGGTGCTCGCTAGCGAATTGCCAAAGTCCGGCCAAATGCTCCTTCGCAAGCACATTTCGCCGAGAAGACTCTTGCTGCTTCAGGAAGTAAGGCGCAGCCCTTCGACTTCATCCCACAAGCCGGCTAGGAAGCAGTTTCTTACAGCTTCAGTGTTGCAGAGTGCGTGCAGCTTGAGCTCAGCCGGAAGGAGGCGGCTACAAAGGAGGCGTTCTTGAAGCAGCCCTTCTCCAAGCACAAGCCACGGAGGCTCTGTAGCTTCCTTCTCAGCTGGACATGCCGGCACACTGTTCACGCTCGCATCACCGTTGCCAACTTCCAGCAGCTGCTAGCATGCAAACAGGCTCGAGAAGTCAAAGCCAGTGCTGTGCTGCACCTTCGCCTTCGCCCACGTAAGCCACGTCAGTGCACTCTGTACTTGTCTCCTCTGCTGCAGCTAGCGTGATCTTCTCTGCAGCTCGGAGGCTCAAGGGAAGAGCAGCTGTTGCCACGGAAGGTTGGTGCTGCTCTAAGTAGCAGCACAAGGAGCTGTCTTTGGAGTTCCTTCTTCTGCTGCCAGCGTGACTTTTCCAGGCAAGCGAGTGGCAGCCCCGCTTTCCCTGCAGCCTGTAGGATGCGCACACAAGCCGTGTGCACGGCAGCTTGGTTCTTCGCTTTTCGTAGCGAGTGGCGCTTTCATTGCCCCGGAGGCGAACAGCCGTCTGCTTCTCGCGCAGAAAGCTCTGCCGGCGGAGGGGCGCACCAGAGCACTGCTTCTGCCGAAACACGCCTGGGCCATACACAGTCCCCTCTCAGGGCTACGTGGCAGCACACTCTGCCTCTCCTGTGCTCCGCATCGGAACAGAAAGGTCCTCGGCTACGTCTCGCACGGAGAACTGTGCCAGAAGCGCACGCTTGCCGGCGCTGGCCCCTGCAACTCGGAGAAACTTGTCTTTGCACCACATTCCCGGGCAGTCCCCTTTGACAGCCTGCACAACGCCCTCAGATGGCGGTGCTCTTTGCACGGTTCTTGGCAGCTCCAAGTACCCCCGCGCACATGACAGGCTCCTAAAGACCAAAGAGGCGAGTAGTCGTCTCGCCCAGAAACGGGGAGCGGCACAAAAGCATGATCTTCACGAGCCATTCTCGTCGGCCAGCCGGTTGTGCTCTGTCGAAAGGCTTGGACACCTAAACACTCAAGCGCTGCTTTCCTGGCGCATTTCTCGAAGCGAGAGCTAGACGGGCACTTTGGACCCTATCGAAACAGAAGGAGAATGATTCTACCTGCAGCTGAGGCAAATCCGTGCACAGCACGTTGTGCATGCCAGCACCGTACACGCTGATGAGCAGCAAAGCTGAATGCCCTCGCTGGGCTTCAGTTCTCTCCAGACGGCAGCAGGCGAAGACTGAAGGCGCGGAGCACGGGACTTCTGGGTGCTCGCTAGCGAATTGCCAAAGTCCGGCCAAATGCTCCTTCGCAAGCACATTTCGCCGAGAAGACTCTTGCTGCTTCAGGAAGTAAGGCGCAGCCCTTCGACTTCATCCCACAAGCCGGCTAGGAAGCAGTTTCTTACAGCTTCAGTGTTGCAGAGTGCGTGCAGCTTGAGCTCAGCCGGAAGGAGGCGTCTACAAAGGAGGCGTTCTTGAAGCAGCCCTTCTCCAAGCACAAGCCACGGAGGCTCTGTAGCTTCCTTCTCAGCTGGACATGCCGGCACACTGTTCACGCTCGCATCACCGTTGCCAACTTCCAGCAGCTGCTAGCATGCAAACAGGCTCGAGAAGTCAAAGCCAGTGCTGTGCTGCACCTTCGCCTTCGCCCACGTAAGCCACGTCAGTGCACTCTGTACTTGTCTCCTCTGCTGCAGCTAGCGTGATCTTCTCTGCAGCTCGGAGGCTCAAGGGAAGAGCAGCTGTTGCCACGGAAGGTTGGTGCTGCTCTAAGTAGCAGCACAAGGAGCTGTCTTTGGAGTTCCTTCTTCTGCTGCCAGCGTGACTTTTCCAGGCAAGCGAGTGGCAGCCCCGCTTTCCCTGCAGCCTGTAGGATGCGCACACAAGCCGTGTGCGCGGCAGCTTGGTTCTTCGCTTTTCGTAGCGAGTGGCGCTTTCATTGCCCCGGAGGCGAACAGCCGTCTGCTTCTCGCGCAGAAAGCTCTGCCGGCGGAGGGGCGCACCAGAGCACTGCTTCTGCCGAAACACGCCTGGGCCATACACAGTCCCCTCTCAGGGCTACGTGGCAGCACACTCTGCCTCTCCTGTGCTCCGCATCGGAACAGAAAGGTCCTCGGCTACGTCTCGCACGGAGAACTGTGCCAGAAGCGCACGCTTGCCGGCGCTGGCCCCTGCAACTCGGAGAAACTTGTCTTTGCACCACATTCCCGGGCAGTCCCCTTTGACAGCCTGCACAACGCCCTCAGATGGCGGTGCTCTTTGCACGGTTCTTGGCAGCTCCAAGTACCCCCGCGCACATGACAGGCTCCTAAAGACCAAAGAGGCGAGTAGTCGTCTCGCCCAGAAACGGGGAGCGGCACAAAAGCATGATCTTCACGAGCCATTCTCGTCGGCCAGCCGGTTGTGCTCTGTCGAAAGGCTTGGACACCTAAACACTCAAGCGCTGCTTTCCTGGCGCATTTCTCGAAGCGAGAGCTAGACGGGCACTTTGGACCCTATCGAAACAGAAGGAGAATGATTCTACCTGCAGCTGAGGCAAATCCGTGCACAGCACGTTGTGCATGCCAGCACTGTACACGCTGATGAGCAGCAAAGCTGAATGCCCTCGCTGGGCTTCAGTTCTCTCCAGACGGCAGCAGGCGAAGACTGAAGGCGCGGAGCACGGGACTTCTGGGTGCTCGCTAGCGAATTGCCAAAGTCCGGCCAAATGCTCCTTCGCAAGCACATTTCGCCGAGAAGACTCTTGCTGCTTCAGGAAGTAAGGCGCAGCCCTTCGACTTCATCCCACAAGCCGGCTAGGAAGCAGTTTCTTACAGCTTCAGTGTTGCAGAATGCATGCAGCTTGAGCTCAGCCAGAAGGAGGCGTCTACAAAGGAGGCGTTCTTGAAGCAGCCCTTCTCCAAGCACAAGCCACGGAGGCTCTGTAGCTTCCTTCTCAGCTGGACATGCCGGCACACTGTTCACGCTCGCATCACCGTTGCCAACTTCCAGCAGCTGCTAGCATGCAAACAGGCTCGAGAAGTCAAAGCCAGTGCTGTGCTGCACCTTCGCCTTCGCCCACGTAAGCCACGTCAGTGCACTCTGTACTTGTCTCCTCTGCTGCAGCTAGCGTGATCTTCTCTGCAGCTCGGAGGCTCAAGGGAAGAGCAGCTGTTGCCACGGAAGGTTGGTGCTGCTCTAAGTAGCAGCACAAGGAGCTGTCTTTGGAGTTCCTTCTTCTGCTGCCAGCGTGACTTTTCCAGGCAAGCGAGTGGCAGCCCCGCTTTCCCTGCAGCCTGTAGGATGCGCACACAAGCCGTGTGCGCGGCAGCTTGGTTCTTCGCTTTTCGTAGCGAGTGGCGCTTTCATTGCCCCGGAGGCGAACAGCCGTCTGCTTCTCGCGCAGAAAGCTCTGCCGGCGGAGGGGCGCACCAGAGCACTGCTTCTGCCGAAACACGCCTGGGCCATACACAGTCCCCTCTCAGGGCTACGTGGCAGCACACTCTGCCTCTCCTGTGCTCCGCATCGGAACAGAAAGGTCCTCGGCTACGTCTCGCACGGAGAACTGTGCCAGAAGCGCACGCTTGCCGGCGCTGGCCCCTGCAACTCGGAGAAACTTGTCTTTGCACCACATTCCCGGGCAGTCCCCTTTGACAGCCTGCACAACGCCCTCAGATGGCGGTGCTCTTTGCACGGTTCTTGGCAGCTCCAAGTACCCCCGCGCACATGACAGGCTCCTAAAGACCAAAGAGGCGAGTAGTCGTCTCGCCCAGAAACGGGGAGCGGCACAAAAGCATGATCTTCACGAGCCATTCTCGTCGGCCAGCCGGTTGTGCTCTGTCGAAAGGCTTGGACACCTAAACACTCAAGCGCTGCTTTCCTGGCGCATTTCTCGAAGCGAGAGCTAGACGGGCACTTTGGACCCTATCGAAACAGAAGGAGAATGATTCTACCTGCAGCTGAGGCAAATCCGTGCACAGCACGTTGTGCATGCCAGCACCGTACACGCTGATGAGCAGCAAAGCTGAATGCCCTCGCTGGGCTTCAGTTCTCTCCAGACGGCAGCAGGCGAAGACTGAAGGCGCGGAGCACGGGACTTCTGGGTGCTCGCTAGCGAATTGCCAAAGTCCGGCCAAATGCTCCTTCGCAAGCACATTTCGCCGAGAAGACTCTTGCTGCTTCAGGAAGTAAGGCGCAGCCCTTCGACTTCATCCCACAAGCCGGCTAGGAAGCAGTTTCTTACAGCTTCAGTGTTGCAGAGTGCATGCAGCTTGAGCTCAGCCGGAAGGAGGCGTCTACAAAGGAGGCGTTCTTGAAGCAGCCCTTCTCCAAGCACAAGCCACGGAGGCTCTGTAGCTTCCTTCTCAGCTGGACATGCCGGCACACTGTTCACGCTCGCATCACCGTTGCCAACTTCCAGCAGCTGCTAGCATGCAAACAGGCTCGAGAAGTCAAAGCCAGTGCTGTGCTGCACCTTCGCCTTCGCCCACGTAAGCCACGTCAGTGCACTCTGTACTTGTCTCCTCTGCTGCAGCTAGCGTGATCTTCTCTGCAGCTCGGAGGCTCAAGGGAAGAGCAGCTGTTGCCACGGAAGGTTGGTGCTGCTCTAAGTAGCAGCACAAGGAGCTGTCTTTGGAGTTCCTTCTTCTGCTGCCAGCGTGACTTTTCCAGGCAAGCGAGTGGCAGCCCCGCTTTCCCTGCAGCCTGTAGGATGCGCACACAAGCCGTGTGCACGGCAGCTTGGTTCTTCGCTTTTCGTAGCGAGTGGCGCTTTCATTGCCCCGGAGGCGAACAGCCGTCTGCTTCTCGCGCAGAAAGCTCTGCCGGCGGAGGGGCGCACCAGAGCACTGCTTCTGCCGAAACACGCCTGGGCCATACACAGTCCCCTCTCAGGGCTACGTGGCAGCACACTCTGCCTCTCCTGTGCTCCGCATCGGAACAGAAAGGTCCTCGGCTACGTCTCGCACGGAGAACTGTGCCAGAAGCGCACGCTTGCCGGCGCTGGCCCCTGCAACTCGGAGAAACTTGTCTTTGCACCACATTCCCGGGCAGTCCCCTTTGACAGCCTGCACAACGCCCTCAGATGGCGGTGCTCTTTGCACGGTTCTTGGCAGCTCCAAGTACCCCCGCGCACATGACAGGCTCCTAAAGACCAAAGAGGCGAGTAGTCGTCTCGCCCAGAAACGGGGAGCGGCACAAAAGCATGATCTTCACGAGCCATTCTCGTCGGCCAGCCGGTTGTGCTCTGTCGAAAGGCTTGGACACCTAAACACTCAAGCGCTGCTTTCCTGGCGCATTTCTCGAAGCGAGAGCTAGACGGGCACTTTGGACCCTATCGAAACAGAAGGAGAATGATTCTACCTGCAGCTGAGGCAAATCCGTGCACAGCACGTTGTGCATGCCAGCACTGTACACGCTGATGAGCAGCAAAGCTGAATGCCCTCGCTGGGCTTCAGTTCTCTCCAGACGGCAGCAGGCGAAGACTGAAGGCGCGGAGCACGGGACTTCTGGGTGCTCGCTAGCGAATTGCCAAAGTCCGGCCAAATGCTCCTTCGCAAGCACATTTCGCCGAGAAGACTCTTGCTGCTTCAGGAAGTAAGGCGCAGCCCTTCGACCTCATCCCACAAGCCGGCTAGGAAGCAGTTTCTTACAGCTTCAGTGTTGCAGAGTGCGTGCAGCTTGAGCTCAGCCGGAAGGAGGCGTCTACAAAGGAGGCGTTCTTGAAGCAGCCCTTCTCCAAGCACAAGCCACGGAGGCTCTGTAGCTTCCTTCTCAGCTGGACATGCCGGCACACTGTTCACGCTCGCATCACCGTTGCCAACTTCCAGCAGCTGCTAGCATGCAAACAGGCTCGAGAAGTCAAAGCCAGTGCTGTGCTGCACCTTCGCCTTCGCCCACGTAAGCCACGTCAGTGCACTCTGTACTTGTCTCCTCTGCTGCAGCTAGCGTGATCTTCTCTGCAGCTCGGAGGCTCAAGGGAAGAGCAGCTGTTGCCACGGAAGGTTGGTGCTGCTCTAAGTAGCAGCACAAGGAGCTGTCTTTGGAGTTCCTTCTTCTGCTGCCAGCGTGACTTTTCCAGGCAAGCGAGTGGCAGCCCCGCTTTCCCTGCAGCCTGTAGGATGCGCACACAAGCCGTGTGCACGGCAGCTTGGTTCTTCGCTTTTCGTAGCGAGTGGCGCTTTCATTGCCCCGGAGGCGAACAGC
The DNA here is from genome assembly GCF_020740725.1 of Corvus hawaiiensis. Classification (NCBI taxonomy): domain Eukaryota; kingdom Metazoa; phylum Chordata; class Aves; order Passeriformes; family Corvidae; genus Corvus; species Corvus hawaiiensis. The sequence continues at coordinate 6,622,874 of NC_063221.1, read as the reverse complement.
CGTCTGCTTCTCGCGCAGAAAGCTCTGCCGGCGGAGGGGCGCACCAGAGCACTGCTTCTGCCGAAACACGCCTGGGCCATACACAGTCCCCTCTCAGGGCTACGTGGCAGCACACTCTGCCTCTCCTGTGCTCCGCATCGGAACAGAAAGGTCCTCGGCTACGTCTCGCACGGAGAACTGTGCCAGAAGCGCACGCTTGCCGGCGCTGGCCCCTGCAACTCGGAGAAACTTGTCTTTGCACCACATTCCCGGGCAGTCCCCTTTGACAGCCTGCACAACGCCCTCAGATGGCGGTGCTCTTTGCACGGTTCTTGGCAGCTCCAAGTACCCCCGCGCACATGACAGGCTCCTAAAGACCAAAGAGGCGAGTAGTCGTCTCGCCCAGAAACGGGGAGCGGCACAAAAGCATGATCTTCACGAGCCATTCTCGTCGGCCAGCCGGTTGTGCTCTGTCGAAAGGCTTGGACACCTAAACACTCAAGCGCTGCTTTCCTGGCGCATTTCTCGAAGCGAGAGCTAGACGGGCACTTTGGACCCTATCGAAACAGAAGGAGAATGATTCTACCTGCAGCTGAGGCAAATCCGTGCACAGCACGTTGTGCATGCCAGCACTGTACACGCTGATGAGCAGCAAAGCTGAATGCCCTCGCTGGGCTTCAGTTCTCTCCAGACGGCAGCAGGCGAAGACTGAAGGCGCGGAGCACGGGACTTCTGGGTGCTCGCTAGCGAATTGCCAAAGTCCGGCCAAATGCTCCTTCGCAAGCACATTTCGCCGAGAAGACTCTTGCTGCTTCAGGAAGTAAGGCGCAGCCCTTCGACTTCATCCCACAAGCCGGCTAGGAAGCAGTTTCTTACAGCTTCAGTGTTGCAGAGTGCGTGCAGCTTGAGCTCAGCCAGAAGGAGGCGTCTACAAAGGAGGCGTTCTTGAAGCAGCCCTTCTCCAAGCACAAGCCACGGAGGCTCTGTAGCTTCCTTCTCAGCTGGACATGCCGGCACACTGTTCACGCTCGCATCACCGTTGCCAACTTCCAGCAGCTGCTAGCATGCAAACAGGCTCGAGAAGTCAAAGCCAGTGCTGTGCTGCACCTTCGCCTTCGCCCACGTAAGCCACGTCAGTGCACTCTGTACTTGTCTCCTCTGCTGCAGCTAGCGTGATCTTCTCTGCAGCTCGGAGGCTCAAGGGAAGAGCAGCTGTTGCCACGGAAGGTTGGTGCTGCTCTAAGTAGCAGCACAAGGAGCTGTCTTTGGAGTTCCTTCTTCTGCTGCCAGCGTGACTTTTCCAGGCAAGCGAGTGGCAGCCCCGCTTTCCCTGCAGCCTGTAGGATGCGCACACAAGCCGTGTGCACGGCAGCTTGGTTCTTCGCTTTTCGTAGCGAGTGGCGCTTTCATTGCCCCGGAGGCGAACAGCCGTCTGCTTCTCGCGCAGAAAGCTCTGCCGGCGGAGGGGCGCACCAGAGCACTGCTTCTGCCGAAACACGCCTGGGCCATACACAGTCCCCTCTCAGGGCTACGTGGCAGCACACTCTGCCTCTCCTGTGCTCCGCATCGGAACAGAAAGGTCCTCGGCTACGTCTCGCACGGAGAACTGTGCCAGAAGCGCACGCTTGCCGGCGCTGGCCCCTGCAACTCGGAGAAACTTGTCTTTGCACCACATTCCCGGGCAGTCCCCTTTGACAGCCTGCACAACGCCCTCAGATGGCGGTGCTCTTTGCACGGTTCTTGGCAGCTCCAAGTACCCCCGCGCACATGACAGGCTCCTAAAGACCAAAGAGGCGAGTAGTCGTCTCGCCCAGAAACGGGGAGCGGCACAAAAGCATGATCTTCACGAGCCATTCTCGTCGGCCAGCCGGTTGTGCTCTGTCGAAAGGCTTGGACACCTAAACACTCAAGCGCTGCTTTCCTGGCGCATTTCTCGAAGCGAGAGCTAGACGGGCACTTTGGACCCTATCGAAACAGAAGGAGAATGATTCTACCTGCAGCTGAGGCAAATCCGTGCACAGCACGTTGTGCATGCCAGCACCGTACACGCTGATGAGCAGCAAAGCTGAATGCCCTCGCTGGGCTTCAGTTCTCTCCAGACGGCAGCAGGCGAAGACTGAAGGCGCGGAGCACGGGACTTCTGGGTGCTCGCTAGCGAATTGCCAAAGTCCGGCCAAATGCTCCTTCGCAAGCACATTTCGCCGAGAAGACTCTTGCTGCTTCAGGAAGTAAGGCGCAGCCCTTCGACTTCATCCCACAAGCCGGCTAGGAAGCAGTTTCTTACAGCTTCAGTGTTGCAGAGTGCGTGCAGCTTGAGCTCAGCCGGAAGGAGGCGTCTACAAAGGAGGCGTTCTTGAAGCAGCCCTTCTCCAAGCACAAGCCACGGAGGCTCTGTAGCTTCCTTCTCAGCTGGACATGCCGGCACACTGTTCACGCTCGCATCACCGTTGCCAACTTCCAGCAGCTGCTAGCATGCAAACAGGCTCGAGAAGTCAAAGCCAGTGCTGTGCTGCACCTTCGCCTTCGCCCACGTAAGCCACGTCAGTGCACTCTGTACTTGTCTCCTCTGCTGCAGCTAGCGTGATCTTCTCTGCAGCTCGGAGGCTCAAGGGAAGAGCAGCTGTTCCCACGGAAGGTTGGTGCTGCTCTAAGTAGCAGCACAAGGAGCTGTCTTTGGAGTTCCTTCTTCTGCTGCCAGCGTGACTTTTCCAGGCAAGCGAGTGGCAGCCCCGCTTTCCCTGCAGCCTGTAGGATGCGCACACAAGCCGTGTGCACGGCAGCTTGGTTCTTCGCTTTTCGTAGCGAGTGGCGCTTTCATTGCCCCGGAGGCGAACAGCCGTCTGCTTCTCGCGCAGAAAGCTCTGCCGGCGGAGGGGCGCACCAGAGCACTGCTTCTGCCGAAACACGCCTGGGCCATACACAGTCCCCTCTCAGGGCTACGTGGCAGCACACTCTGCCTCTCCTGTGCTCCGCATCGGAACAGAAAGGTCCTCGGCTACGTCTCGCACGGAGAACTGTGCCAGAAGCGCACGCTTGCCGGCGCTGGCCCCTGCAACTCGGAGAAACTTGTCTTTGCACCACATTCCCGGGCAGTCCCCTTTGACAGCCTGCACAACGCCCTCAGATGGCGGTGCTCTTTGCACGGTTCTTGGCAGCTCCAAGTACCCCCGCGCACATGACAGGCTCCTAAAGACCAAAGAGGCGAGTAGTCGTCTCGCCCAGAAACGGGGAGCGGCACAAAAGCATGATCTTCACGAGCCATTCTCGTCGGCCAGCCGGTTGTGCTCTGTCGAAAGGCTTGGACACCTAAACACTCAAGCGCTGCTTTCCTGGCGCATTTCTCGAAGCGAGAGCTAGACGGGCACTTTGGACCCTATCGAAACAGAAGGAGAATGATTCTACCTGCAGCTGAGGCAAATCCGTGCACAGCACGTTGTGCATGCCAGCACCGTACACGCTGATGAGCAGCAAAGCTGAATGCCCTCGCTGGGCTTCAGTTCTCTCCAGACGGCAGCAGGCGAAGACTGAAGGCGCGGAGCACGGGACTTCTGGGTGCTCGCTAGCGAATTGCCAAAGTCCGGCCAAATGCTCCTTCGCAAGCACATTTCGCCGAGAAGACTCTTGCTGCTTCAGGAAGTAAGGCGCAGCCCTTCGACTTCATCCCACAAGCCGGCTAGGAAGCAGTTTCTTACAGCTTCAGTGTTGCAGAGTGCATGCAGCTTGAGCTCAGCCGGAAGGAGGCGTCTACAAAGGAGGCGTTCTTGAAGCAGCCCTTCTCCAAGCACAAGCCACTGAGGCTCTGTAGCTTCCTTCTCAGCTGGACATGCCGGCACACTGTTCACGCTCGCATCACCGTTGCCAACTTCCAGCAGCTGCTAGCATGCAAACAGGCTCGAGAAGTCAAAGCCAGTGCTGTGCTGCACCTTCGCCTTCGCCCACGTAAGCCACGTCAGTGCACTCTGTACTTGTCTCCTCTGCTGCAGCTAGCGTGATCTTCTCTGCAGCTCGGAGGCTCAAGGGAAGAGCAGCTGTTGCCACGGAAGGTTGGTGCTGCTCTAAGTAGCAGCACAAGGAGCTGTCTTTGGAGTTCCTTCTTCTGCTGCCAGCGTGACTTTTCCAGGCAAGCGAGTGGCAGCCCCGCTTTCCCTGCAGCCTGTAGGATGCGCACACAAGCCGTGTGCACGGCAGCTTGGTTCTTCGCTTTTCGTAGCGAGTGGCGCTTTCATTGCCCCGGAGGCGAACAGCCGTCTGCTTCTCGCGCAGAAAGCTCTGCCGGCGGAGGGGCGCACCAGAGCACTGCTTCTGCCGAAACACGCCTGGGCCATACACAGTCCCCTCTCAGGGCTACGTGGCAGCACACTCTGCCTCTCCTGTGCTCCGCATCGGAACAGAAAGGTCCTCGGCTACGTCTCGCACGGAGAACTGTGCCAGAAGCGCACGCTTGCCGGCGCTGGCCCCTGCAACTCGGAGAAACTTGTCTTTGCACCACATTCCCGGGCAGTCCCCTTTGACAGCCTGCACAACGCCCTCAGATGGCGGTGCTCTTTGCACGGTTCTTGGCAGCTCCAAGTACCCCCGCGCACATGACAGGCTCCTAAAGACCAAAGAGGCGAGTAGTCGTCTCGCCCAGAAACGGGGAGCGGCACAAAAGCATGATCTTCACGAGCCATTCTCGTCGGCCAGCCGGTTGTGCTCTGTCGAAAGGCTTGGACACCTAAACACTCAAGCGCTGCTTTCCTGGCGCATTTCTCGAAGCGAGAGCTAGACGGGCACTTTGGACCCTATCGAAACAGAAGGAGAATGATTCTACCTGCAGCTGAGGCAAATCCGTGCACAGCACGTTGTGCATGCCAGCACTGTACACGCTGATGAGCAGCAAAGCTGAATGCCCTCGCTGGGCTTCAGTTCTCTCCAGACGGCAGCAGGCGAAGACTGAAGGCGCGGAGCACGGGACTTCTGGGTGCTCGCTAGCGAATTGCCAAAGTCCGGCCAAATGCTCCTTCGCAAGCACATTTCGCCGAGAAGACTCTTGCTGCTTCAGGAAGTAAGGCGCAGCCCTTCGACCTCATCCCACAAGCCGGCTAGGAAGCAGTTTCTTACAGCTTCAGTGTTGCAGAGTGCGTGCAGCTTGAGCTCAGCCGGAAGGAGGCGTCTACAAAGGAGGCGTTCTTGAAGCAGCCCTTCTCCAAGCACAAGCCACGGAGGCTCTGTAGCTTCCTTCTCAGCTGGACATGCCGGCACACTGTTCACGCTCGCATCACCGTTGCCAACTTCCAGCAGCTGCTAGCATGCAAACAGGCTCGAGAAGTCAAAGCCAGTGCTGTGCTGCACCTTCGCCTTCGCCCACGTAAGCCACGTCAGTGCACTCTGTACTTGTCTCCTCTGCTGCAGCTAGCGTGATCTTCTCTGCAGCTCGGAGGCTCAAGGGAAGAGCAGCTGTTGCCACGGAAGGTTGGTGCTGCTCTAAGTAGCAGCACAAGGAGCTGTCTTTGGAGTTCCTTCTTCTGCTGCCAGCGTGACTTTTCCAGGCAAGCGAGTGGCAGCCCCGCTTTCCCTGCAGCCTGTAGGATGCGCACACAAGCCGTGTGCACGGCAGCTTGGTTCTTCGCTTTTCGTAGCGAGTGGCGCTTTCATTGCCCCGGAGGCGAACAGCCGTCTGCTTCTCGCGCAGAAAGCTCTGCCGGCGGAGGGGCGCACCAGAGCACTGCTTCTGCCGAAACACGCCTGGGCCATACACAGTCCCCTCTCAGGGCTACGTGGCAGCACACTCTGCCTCTCCTGTGCTCCGCATCGGAACAGAAAGGTCCTCGGCTACGTCTCGCACGGAGAACTGTGCCAGAAGCGCACGCTTGCCGGCGCTGGCCCCTGCAACTCGGAGAAACTTGTCTTTGCACCACATTCCCGGGCAGTCCCCTTTGACAGCCTGCACAACGCCCTCAGATGGCGGTGCTCTTTGCACGGTTCTTGGCAGCTCCAAGTACCCCCGCGCACATGACAGGCTCCTAAAGACCAAAGAGGCGAGTAGTCGTCTCGCCCAGAAACGGGGAGCGGCACAAAAGCATGATCTTCACGAGCCATTCTCGTCGGCCAGCCGGTTGTGCTCTGTCGAAAGGCTTGGACACCTAAACACTCAAGCGCTGCTTTCCTGGCGCATTTCTCGAAGCGAGAGCTAGACGGGCACTTTGGACCCTATCGAAACAGAAGGAGAATGATTCTACCTGCAGCTGAGGCAAATCCGTGCACAGCACGTTGTGCATGCCAGCACTGTACACGCTGATGAGCAGCAAAGCTGAATGCCCTCGCTGGGCTTCAGTTCTCTCCAGACGGCAGCAGGCGAAGACTGAAGGCGCGGAGCACGGGACTTCTGGGTGCTCGCTAGCGAATTGCCAAAGTCCGGCCAAATGCTCCTTCGCAAGCACATTTCGCCGAGAAGACTCTTGCTGCTTCAGGAAGTAAGGCGCAGCCCTTCGACCTCATCCCACAAGCCGGCTAGGAAGCAGTTTCTTACAGCTTCAGTGTTGCAGAGTGCGTGCAGCTTGAGCTCAGCCGGAAGGAGGCGTCTACAAAGGAGGCGTTCTTGAAGCAGCCCTTCTCCAAGCACAAGCCACGGAGGCTCTGTAGCTTCCTTCTCAGCTGGACATGCCGGCACACTGTTCACGCTCGCATCACCGTTGCCAACTTCCAGCAGCTGCTAGCATGCAAACAGGCTCGAGAAGTCAAAGCCAGTGCTGTGCTGCACCTTCGCCTTCGCCCACGTAAGCCACGTCAGTGCACTCTGTACTTGTCTCCTCTGCTGCAGCTAGCGTGATCTTCTCTGCAGCTCGGAGGCTCAAGGGAAGAGCAGCTGTTGCCACGGAAGGTTGGTGCTGCTCTAAGTAGCAGCACAAGGAGCTGTCTTTGGAGTTCCTTCTTCTGCTGCCAGCGTGACTTTTCCAGGCAAGCGAGTGGCAGCCCCGCTTTCCCTGCAGCCTGTAGGATGCGCACACAAGCCGTGTGCACGGCAGCTTGGTTCTTCGCTTTTCGTAGCGAGTGGCGCTTTCATTGCCCCGGAGGCGAACAGCCGTCTGCTTCTCGCGCAGAAAGCTCTGCCGGCGGAGGGGCGCACCAGAGCACTGCTTCTGCCGAAACACGCCTGGGCCATACACAGTCCCCTCTCAGGGCTACGTGGCAGCACACTCTGCCTCTCCTGTGCTCCGCATCGGAACAGAAAGGTCCTCGGCTACGTCTCGCACGGAGAACTGTGCCAGAAGCGCACGCTTGCCGGCGCTGGCCCCTGCAACTCGGAGAAACTTGTCTTTGCACCACATTCCCGGGCAGTCCCCTTTGACAGCCTGCACAACGCCCTCAGATGGCGGTGCTCTTTGCACGGTTCTTGGCAGCTCCAAGTACCCCCGCGCACATGACAGGCTCCTAAAGACCAAAGAGGCGAGTAGTCGTCTCGCCCAGAAACGGGGAGCGGCACAAAAGCATGATCTTCACGAGCCATTCTCGTCGGCCAGCCGGTTGTGCTCTGTCGAAAGGCTTGGACACCTAAACACTCAAGCGCTGCTTTCCTGGCGCATTTCTCGAAGCGAGAGCTAGACGGGCACTTTGGACCCTATCGAAACAGAAGGAGAATGATTCTACCTGCAGCTGAGGCAAATCCGTGCACAGCACGTTGTGCATGCCAGCACTGTACACGCTGATGAGCAGCAAAGCTGAATGCCCTCGCTGGGCTTCAGTTCTCTCCAGACGGCAGCAGGCGAAGACTGAAGGCGCGGAGCACGGGACTTCTGGGTGCTCGCTAGCGAATTGCCAAAGTCCGGCCAAATGCTCCTTCGCAAGCACATTTCGCCGAGAAGACTCTTGCTGCTTCAGGAAGTAAGGCGCAGCCCTTCGACTTCATCCCACAAGCCGGCTAGGAAGCAGTTTCTTACAGCTTCAGTGTTGCAGAGTGCGTGCAGCTTGAGCTCAGCCGGAAGGAGGCGTCTACAAAGGAGGCGTTCTTGAAGCAGCCCTTCTCCAAGCACAAGCCACGGAGGCTCTGTAGCTTCCTTCTCAGCTGGACATGCCGGCACACTGTTCACGCTCGCATCACCGTTGCCAACTTCCAGCAGCTGCTAGCATGCAAACAGGCTCGAGAAGTCAAAGCCAGTGCTGTGCTGCACCTTCGCCTTCGCCCACGTAAGCCACGTCAGTGCACTCTGTACTTGTCTCCTCTGCTGCAGCTAGCGTGATCTTCTCTGCAGCTCGGAGGCTCAAGGGAAGAGCAGCTGTTGCCACGGAAGGTTGGTGCTGCTCTAAGTAGCAGCACAAGGAGCTGTCTTTGGAGTTCCTTCTTCTGCTGCCAGCGTGACTTTTCCAGGCAAGCGAGTGGCAGCCCCGCTTTCCCTGCAGCCTGTAGGATGCGCACACAAGCCGTGTGCACGGCAGCTTGGTTCTTCGCTTTTCGTAGCGAGTGGCGCTTTCATTGCCCCGGAGGCGAACAGCCGTCTGCTTCTCGCGCAGAAAGCTCTGCCGGCGGAGGGGCGCACCAGAGCACTGCTTCTGCCGAAACACGCCTGGGCCATACACAGTCCCCTCTCAGGGCTACGTGGCAGCACACTCTGCCTCTCCTGTGCTCCGCATCGGAACAGAAAGGTCCTCGGCTACGTCTCGCACGGAGAACTGTGCCAGAAGCGCACGCTTGCCGGCGCTGGCCCCTGCAACTCGGAGAAACTTGTCTTTGCACCACATTCCCGGGCAGTCCCCTTTGACAGCCTGCACAACGCCCTCAGATGGCGGTGCTCTTTGCACGGTTCTTGGCAGCTCCAAGTACCCCCGCGCACATGACAGGCTCCTAAAGACCAAAGAGGCGAGTAGTCGTCTCGCCCAGAAACGGGGAGCGGCACAAAAGCATGATCTTCACGAGCCATTCTCGTCGGCCAGCCGGTTGTGCTCTGTCGAAAGGCTTGGACACCTAAACACTCAAGCGCTGCTTTCCTGGCGCATTTCTCGAAGCGAGAGCTAGACGGGCACTTTGGACCCTATCGAAACAGAAGGAGAATGATTCTACCTGCAGCTGAGGCAAATCCGTGCACAGCACGTTGTGCATGCCAGCACCGTACACGCTGATGAGCAGCAAAGCTGAATGCCCTCGCTGGGCTTCAGTTCTCTCCAGACGGCAGCAGGCGAAGACTGAAGGCGCGGAGCACGGGACTTCTGGGTGCTCGCTAGCGAATTGCCAAAGTCCGGCCAAATGCTCCTTCGCAAGCACATTTCGCCGAGAAGACTCTTGCTGCTTCAGGAAGTAAGGCGCAGCCCTTCGACTTCATCCCACAAGCCGGCTAGGAAGCAGTTTCTTACAGCTTCAGTGTTGCAGAGTGCGTGCAGCTTGAGCTCAGCCGGAAGGAGGCGTCTACAAAGGAGGCGTTCTTGAAGCAGCCCTTCTCCAAGCACAAGCCACGGAGGCTCTGTAGCTTCCTTCTCAGCTGGACATGCCGGCACACTGTTCACGCTCGCATCACCGTTGCCAACTTCCAGCAGCTGCTAGCATGCAAACAGGCTCGAGAAGTCAAAGCCAGTGCTGTGCTGCACCTTCGCCTTCGCCCACGTAAGCCACGTCAGTGCACTCTGTACTTGTCTCCTCTGCTGCAGCTAGCGTGATCTTCTCTGCAGCTCGGAGGCTCAAGGGAAGAGCAGCTGTTGCCACGGAAGGTTGGTGCTGCTCTAAGTAGCAGCACAAGGAGCTGTCTTTGGAGTTCCTTCTTCTGCTGCCAGCGTGACTTTTCCAGGCAAGCGAGTGGCAGCCCCGCTTTCCCTGCAGCCTGTAGGATGCGCACACAAGCCGTGTGCACGGCAGCTTGGTTCTTCGCTTTTCGTAGCGAGTGGCGCTTTCATTGCCCCGGAGGCGAACAGCCGTCTGCTTCTCGCGCAGAAAGCTCTGCCGGCGGAGGGGCGCACCAGAGCACTGCTTCTGCCGAAACACGCCTGGGCCATACACAGTCCCCTCTCAGGGCTACGTGGCAGCACACTCTGCCTCTCCTGTGCTCCGCATCGGAACAGAAAGGTCCTCGGCTACGTCTCGCACGGAGAACTGTGCCAGAAGCGCACGCTTGCCGGCGCTGGCCCCTGCAACTCGGAGAAACTTGTCTTTGCACCACATTCCCGGGCAGTCCCCTTTGACAGCCTGCACAACGCCCTCAGATGGCGGTGCTCTTTGCACGGTTCTTGGCAGCTCCAAGTACCCCCGCGCACATGACAGGCTCCTAAAGACCAAAGAGGCGAGTAGTCGTCTCGCCCAGAAACGGGGAGCGGCACAAAAGCATGATCTTCACGAGCCATTCTCGTCGGCCAGCCGGTTGTGCTCTGTCGAAAGGCTTGGACACCTAAACACTCAAGCGCTGCTTTCCTGGCGCATTTCTCGAAGCGAGAGCTAGACGGGCACTTTGGACCCTATCGAAACAGAAGGAGAATGATTCTACCTGCAGCTGAGGCAAATCCGTGCACAGCACGTTGTGCATGCCAGCACTGTACACGCTGATGAGCAGCAAAGCTGAATGCCCTCGCTGGGCTTCAGTTCTCTCCAGACGGCAGCAGGCGAAGACTGAAGGCGCGGAGCACGGGACTTCTGGGTGCTCGCTAGCGAATTGCCAAAGTCCGGCCAAATGCTCCTTCGCAAGCACATTTCGCCGAGAAGACTCTTGCTGCTTCAGGAAGTAAGGCGCAGCCCTTCGACTTCATCCCACAAGCCGGCTAGGAAGCAGTTTCTTACAGCTTCAGTGTTGCAGAGTGCATGCAGCTTGAGCTCAGCCAGAAGGAGGCGTCTACAAAGGAGGCGTTCTTGAAGCAGCCCTTCTCCAAGCACAAGCCACGGAGGCTCTGTAGCTTCCTTCTCAGCTGGACATGCCGGCACACTGTTCACGCTCGCATCACCGTTGCCAACTTCCAGCAGCTGCTAGCATGCAAACAGGCTCGAGAAGTCAAAGCCAGTGCTGTGCTGCACCTTCGCCTTCGCCCACGTAAGCCACGTCAGTGCACTCTGTACTTGTCTCCTCTGCTGCAGCTAGCGTGATCTTCTCTGCAGCTCGGAGGCTCAAGGGAAGAGCAGCTGTTGCCACGGAAGGTTGGTGCTGCTCTAAGTAGCAGCACAAGGAGCTGTCTTTGGAGTTCCTTCTTCTGCTGCCAGCGTGACTTTTCCAGGCAAGCGAGTGGCAGCCCCGCTTTCCCTGCAGCCTGTAGGATGCGCACACAAGCCGTGTGCGCGGCAGCTTGGTTCTTCGCTTTTCGTAGCGAGTGGCGCTTTCATTGCCCCGGAGGCGAACAGCCGTCTGCTTCTCGCGCAGAAAGCTCTGCCGGCGGAGGGGCGCACCAGAGCACTGCTTCTGCCGAAACACGCCTGGGCCATACACAGTCCCCTCTCAGGGCTACGTGGCAGCACACTCTGCCTCTCCTGTGCTCCGCATCGGAACAGAAAGGTCCTCGGCTACGTCTCGCACGGAGAACTGTGCCAGAAGCGCACGCTTGCCGGCGCTGGCCCCTGCAACTCGGAGAAACTTGTCTTTGCACCACATTCCCGGGCAGTCCCCTTTGACAGCCTGCACAACGCCCTCAGATGGCGGTGCTCTTTGCACGGTTCTTGGCAGCTCCAAGTACCCCCGCGCACATGACAGGCTCCTAAAGACCAAAGAGGCGAGTAGTCGTCTCGCCCAGAAACGGGGAGCGGCACAAAAGCATGATCTTCACGAGCCATTCTCGTCGGCCAGCCGGTTGTGCTCTGTCGAAAGGCTTGGACACCTAAACACTCAAGCGCTGCTTTCCTGGCGCATTTCTCGAAGCGAGAGCTAGACGGGCACTTTGGACCCTATCGAAACAGAAGGAGAATGATTCTACCTGCAGCTGAGGCAAATCCGTGCACAGCACGTTGTGCATGCCAGCACTGTACACGCTGATGAGCAGCAAAGCTGAATGCCCTCGCTGGGCTTCAGTTCTCTCCAGACGGCAGCAGGCGAAGACTGAAGGCGCGGAGCACGGGACTTCTGGGTGCTCGCTAGCGAATTGCCAAAGTCCGGCCAAATGCTCCTTCGCAAGCACATTTCGCCGAGAAGACTCTTGCTGCTTCAGGAAGTAAGGCGCAGCCCTTCGACCTCATCCCACAAGCCGGCTAGGAAGCAGTTTCTTACAGCTTCAGTGTTGCAGAGTGCGTGCAGCTTGAGCTCAGCCGGAAGGAGGCGTCTACAAAGGAGGCGTTCTTGAAGCAGCCCTTCTCCAAGCACAAGCCACGGAGGCTCTGTAGCTTCCTTCTCAGCTGGACATGCCGGCACACTGTTCACGCTCGCATCACCGTTGCCAACTTCCAGCAGCTGCTAGCATGCAAACAGGCTCGAGAAGTCAAAGCCAGTGCTGTGCTGCACCTTCGCCTTCGCCCACGTAAGCCACGTCAGTGCACTCTGTACTTGTCTCCTCTGCTGCAGCTAGCGTGATCTTCTCTGCAGCTCGGAGGCTCAAGGGAAGAGCAGCTGTTGCCACGGAAGGTTGGTGCTGCTCTAAGTAGCAGCACAAGGAGCTGTCTTTGGAGTTCCTTCTTCTGCTGCCAGCGTGACTTTTCCAGGCAAGCGAGTGGCAGCCCCGCTTTCCCTGCAGCCTGTAGGATGCGCACACAAGCCGTGTGCACGGCAGCTTGGTTCTTCGCTTTTCGTAGCGAGTGGCGCTTTCATTGCCCCGGAGGCGAACAGCCGTCTGCTTCTCGCGCAGAAAGCTCTGCCGGCGGAGGGGCGCACCAGAGCACTGCTTCTGCCGAAACACGCCTGGGCCATACACAGTCCCCTCTCAGGGCTACGTGGCAGCACACTCTGCCTCTCCTGTGCTCCGCATCGGAACAGAAAGGTCCTCGGCTACGTCTCGCACGGAGAACTGTGCCAGAAGCGCACGCTTGCCGGCGCTGGCCCCTGCAACTCGGAGAAACTTGTCTTTGCACCACATTCCCGGGCAGTCCCCTTTGACAGCCTGCACAACGCCCTCAGATGGCGGTGCTCTTTGCACGGTTCTTGGCAGCTCCAAGTACCCCCGCGCACATGACAGGCTCCTAAAGACCAAAGAGGCGAGTAGTCGTCTCGCCCAGAAACGGGGAGCGGCACAAAAGCATGATCTTCACGAGCCATTCTCGTCGGCCAGCCGGTTGTGCTCTGTCGAAAGGCTTGGACACCTAAACACTCAAGCGCTGCTTTCCTGGCGCATTTCTCGAAGCGAGAGCTAGACGGGCACTTTGGACCCTATCGAAACAGAAGGAGAATGATTCTACCTGCAGCTGAGGCAAATCCGTGCACAGCACGTTGTGCATGCCAGCACTGTACACGCTGATGAGCAGCAAAGCTGAATGCCCTCGCTGGGCTTCAGTTCTCTCCAGACGGCAGCAGGCGAAGACTGAAGGCGCGGAGCACGGGACTTCTGGGTGCTCGCTAGCGAATTGCCAAAGTCCGGCCAAATGCTCCTTCGCAAGCACATTTCGCCGAGAAGACTCTTGCTGCTTCAGGAAGTAAGGCGCAGCCCTTCGACTTCATCCCACAAGCCGGCTAGGAAGCAGTTTCTTACAGCTTCAGTGTTGCAGAGTGCGTGCAGCTTGAGCTCAGCCAGAAGGAGGCGTCTACAAAGGAGGCGTTCTTGAAGCAGCCCTTCTCCAAGCACAAGCCACGGAGGCTCTGTAGCTTCCTTCTCAGCTGGACATGCCGGCACACTGTTCACGCTCGCATCACCGTTGCCAACTTCCAGCAGCTGCTAGCATGCAAACAGGCTCGAGAAGTCAAAGCCAGTGCTGTGCTGCACCTTCGCCTTCGCCCACGTAAGCCACGTCAGTGCACTCTGTACTTGTCTCCTCTGCTGCAGCTAGCGTGATCTTCTCTGCAGCTCGGAGGCTCAAGGGAAGAGCAGCTGTTGCCACGGAAGGTTGGTGCTGCTCTAAGTAGCAGCACAAGGAGCTGTCTTTGGAGTTCCTTCTTCTGCTGCCAGCGTGACTTTTCCAGGCAAGCGAGTGGCAGCCCCGCTTTCCCTGCAGCCTGTAGGATGCGCACACAAGCCGTGTGCACGGCAGCTTGGTTCTTCGCTTTTCGTAGCGAGTGGCGCTTTCATTGCCCCGGAGGCGAACAGCCGTCTGCTTCTCGCGCAGAAAGCTCTGCTGGCGGAGGGGCGCACCAGAGCACTGCTTCTGCCGAAACACGCCTGGGCCATACACAGTCCCCTCTCAGGGCTACGTGGCAGCACACTCTGCCTCTCCTGTGCTCCGCATCGGAACAGAAAGGTCCTCGGCTACGTCTCGCACGGAGAACTGTGCCAGAAGCGCACGCTTGCCGGCGCTGGCCCCTGCAACTCGGAGAAACTTGTCTTTGCACCACATTCCCGGGCAGTCCCCTTTGACAGCCTGCACAACGCCCTCAGATGGCGGTGCTCTTTGCACGGTTCTTGGCAGCTCCAAGTACCCCCGCGCACATGACAGGCTCCTAAAGACCAAAGAGGCGAGTAGTCGTCTCGCCCAGAAACGGGGAGCGGCACAAAAGCATGATCTTCACGAGCCATTCTCGTCGGCCAGCCGGTTGTGCTCTGTCGAAAGGCTTGGACACCTAAACACTCAAGCGCTGCTTTCCTGGCGCATTTCTCGAAGCGAGAGCTAGACGGGCACTTTGGACCCTATCGAAACAGAAGGAGAATGATTCTACCTGCAGCTGAGGCAAATCCGTGCACAGCACGTTGTGCATGCCAGCACCGTACACGCTGATGAGCAGCAAAGCTGAATGCCCTCGCTGGGCTTCAGTTCTCTCCAGACGGCAGCAGGCGAAGACTGAAGGCGCGGAGCACGGGACTTCTGGGTGCTCGCTAGCGAATTGCCAAAGTCCGGCCAAATGCTCCTTCGCAAGCACATTTCGCCGAGAAGACTCTTGCTGCTTCAGGAAGTAAGGCGCAGCCCTTCGACTTCATCCCACAAGCCGGCTAGGAAGCAGTTTCTTACAGCTTCAGTGTTGCAGAGTGCGTGCAGCTTGAGCTCAGCCGGAAGGAGGCGTCTACAAAGGAGGCGTTCTTGAAGCAGCCCTTCTCCAAGCACAAGCCACGGAGGCTCTGTAGCTTCCTTCTCAGCTGGACATGCCGGCACACTGTTCACGCTCGCATCACCGTTGCCAACTTCCAGCAGCTGCTAGCATGCAAACAGGCTCGAGAAGTCAAAGCCAGTGCTGTGCTGCACCTTCGCCTTCGCCCACGTAAGCCACGTCAGTGCACTCTGTACTTGTCTCCTCTGCTGCAGCTAGCGTGATCTTCTCTGCAGCTCGGAGGCTCAAGGGAAGAGCAGCTGTTGCCACGGAAGGTTGGTGCTGCTCTAAGTAGCAGCACAAGGAGCTGTCTTTGGAGTTCCTTCTTCTGCTGCCAGCGTGACTTTTCCAGGCAAGCGAGTGGCAGCCCCGCTTTCCCTGCAGCCTGTAGGATGCGCACACAAGCCGTGTGCACGGCAGCTTGGTTCTTCGCTTTTCGTAGCGAGTGGCGCTTTCATTGCCCCGGAGGCGAACAGCCGTCTGCTTCTCGCGCAGAAAGCTCTGCCGGCGGAGGGGCGCACCAGAGCACTGCTTCTGCCGAAACACGCCTGGGCCATACACAGTCCCCTCTCAGGGCTACGTGGCAGCACACTCTGCCTCTCCTGTGCTCCGCATCGGAACAGAAAGGTCCTCGGCTACGTCTCGCACGGAGAACTGTGCCAGAAGCGCACGCTTGCCGGCGCTGGCCCCTGCAACTCGGAGAAACTTGTCTTTGCACCACATTCCCGGGCAGTCCCCTTTGACAGCCTGCACAACGCCCTCAGATGGCGGTGCTCTTTGCACGGTTCTTGGCAGCTCCAAGTACCCCCGCGCACATGACAGGCTCCTAAAGACCAAAGAGGCGAGTAGTCGTCTCGCCCAGAAACGGGGAGCGGCACAAAAGCATGATCTTCACGAGCCATTCTCGTCGGCCAGCCGGTTGTGCTCTGTCGAAAGGCTTGGACACCTAAACACTCAAGCGCTGCTTTCCTGGCGCATTTCTCGAAGCGAGAGCTAGACGGGCACTTTGGACCCTATCGAAACAGAAGGAGAATGATTCTACCTGCAGCTGAGGCAAATCCGTGCACAGCACGTTGTGCATGCCAGCACTGTACACGCTGATGAGCAGCAAAGCTGAATGCCCTCGCTGGGCTTCAGTTCTCTCCAGACGGCAGCAGGCGAAGACTGAAGGCGCGGAGCACGGGACTTCTGGGTGCTCGCTAGCGAATTGCCAAAGTCCGGCCAAATGCTCCTTCGCAAGCACATTTCGCCGAGAAGACTCTTGCTGCTTCAGGAAGTAAGGCGCAGCCCTTCGACTTCATCCCACAAGCCGGCTAGGAAGCAGTTTCTTACAGCTTCAGTGTTGCAGAGTGCATGCAGCTTGAGCTCAGCCAGAAGGAGGCGTCTACAAAGGAGGCGTTCTTGAAGCAGCCCTTCTCCAAGCACAAGCCACGGAGGCTCTGTAGCTTCCTTCTCAGCTGGACATGCCGGCACACTGTTCACGCTCGCATCACCGTTGCCAACTTCCAGCAGCTGCTAGCATGCAAACAGGCTCGAGAAGTCAAAGCCAGTGCTGTGCTGCACCTTCGCCTTCGCCCACGTAAGCCACGTCAGTGCACTCTGTACTTGTCTCCTCTGCTGCAGCTAGCGTGATCTTCTCTGCAGCTCGGAGGCTCAAGGGAAGAGCAGCTGTTGCCACGGAAGGTTGGTGCTGCTCTAAGTAGCAGCACAAGGAGCTGTCTTTGGAGTTCCTTCTTCTGCTGCCAGCGTGACTTTTCCAGGCAAGCGAGTGGCAGCCCCGCTTTCCCTGCAGCCTGTAGGATGCGCACACAAGCCGTGTGCGCGGCAGCTTGGTTCTTCGCTTTTCGTAGCGAGTGGCGCTTTCATTGCCCCGGAGGCGAACAGCCGTCTGCTTCTCGCGCAGAAAGCTCTGCCGGCGGAGGGGCGCACCAGAGCACTGCTTCTGCCGAAACACGCCTGGGCCATACACAGTCCCCTCTCAGGGCTACGTGGCAGCACACTCTGCCTCTCCTGTGCTCCGCATCGGAACAGAAAGGTCCTCGGCTACGTCTCGCACGGAGAACTGTGCCAGAAGCGCACGCTTGCCGGCGCTGGCCCCTGCAACTCGGAGAAACTTGTCTTTGCACCACATTCCCGGGCAGTCCCCTTTGACAGCCTGCACAACGCCCTCAGATGGCGGTGCTCTTTGCACGGTTCTTGGCAGCTCCAAGTACCCCCGCGCACATGACAGGCTCCTAAAGACCAAAGAGGCGAGTAGTCGTCTCGCCCAGAAACGGGGAGCGGCACAAAAGCATGATCTTCACGAGCCATTCTCGTCGGCCAGCCGGTTGTGCTCTGTCGAAAGGCTTGGACACCTAAACACTCAAGCGCTGCTTTCCTGGCGCATTTCTCGAAGCGAGAGCTAGACGGGCACTTTGGACCCTATCGAAACAGAAGGAGAATGATTCTACCTGCAGCTGAGGCAAATCCGTGCACAGCACGTTGTGCATGCCAGCACTGTACACGCTGATGAGCAGCAAAGCTGAATGCCCTCGCTGGGCTTCAGTTCTCTCCAGACGGCAGCAGGCGAAGACTGAAGGCGCGGAGCACGGGACTTCTGGGTGCTCGCTAGCGAATTGCCAAAGTCCGGCCAAATGCTCCTTCGCAAGCACATTTCGCCGAGAAGACTCTTGCTGCTTCAGGAAGTAAGGCGCAGCCCTTCGACTTCATCCCACAAGCTGGCTAGGAAGCAGTTTCTTACAGCTTCAGTGTTGCAGAGTGCGTGCAGCTTGAGCTCAGCCGGAAGGAGGCGTCTACAAAGGAGGGGTTCTTGAAGCAGCCCTTCTCCAAGCACAAGCCACGGAGGCTCTGTAGCTTCCTTCTCAGCTGGACATGCCGGCACACTGTTCACGCTCGCATCACCGTTGCCAACTTCCAGCAGCTGCTAGCATGCAAACAGGCTCGAGAAGTCAAAGCCAGTGCTGTGCTGCACCTTCGCCTTCGCCCACGTAAGCCACGTCAGTGCACTCTGTACTTGTCTCCTCTGCTGCAGCTAGCGTGATCTTCTCTGCAGCTCGGAGGCTCAAGGGAAGAGCAGCTGTTGCCACGGAAGGTTGGTGCTGCTCTAAGTAGCAGCACAAGGAGCTGTCTTTGGAGTTCCTTCTTCTGCTGCCAGCGTGACTTTTCCAGGCAAGCGAGTGGCAGCCCCGCTTTCCCTGCAGCCTGTAGGATGCGCACACAAGCCGTGTGCGCGGCAGCTTGGTTCTTCGCTTTTCGTAGCGAGTGGCGCTTTCATTGCCCCGGAGGCGAACAGCCGTCTGCTTCTCGCGCAGAAAGCTCTGCCGGCGGAGGGGCGCACCAGAGCACTGCTTCTGCCGAAACACGCCTGGGCCATACACAGTCCCCTCTCAGGGCTACGTGGCAGCACACTCTGCCTCTCCTGTGCTCCGCATCGGAACAGAAAGGTCCTCGGCTACGTCTCGCACGGAGAACTGTGCCAGAAGCGCACGCTTGCCGGCGCTGGCCCCTGCAACTCGGAGAAACTTGTCTTTGCACCACATTCCCGGGCAGTCCCCTTTGACAGCCTGCACAACGCCCTCAGATGGCGGTGCTCTTTGCACGGTTCTTGGCAGCTCCAAGTACCCCCGCGCACATGACAGGCTCCTAAAGACCAAAGAGGCGAGTAGTCGTCTCGCCCAGAAACGGGGAGCGGCACAAAAGCATGATCTTCACGAGCCATTCTCGTCGGCCAGCCGGTTGTGCTCTGTCGAAAGGCTTGGACACCTAAACACTCAAGCGCTGCTTTCCTGGCGCATTTCTCGAAGCGAGAGCTAGACGGGCACTTTGGACCCTATCGAAACAGAAGGAGAATGATTCTACCTGCAGCTGAGGCAAATCCGTGCACAGCACGTTGTGCATGCCAGCACTGTACACGCTGATGAGCAGCAAAGCTGAATGCCCTCGCTGGGCTTCAGTTCTCTCCAGACGGCAGCAGGCGAAGACTGAAGGCGCGGAGCACGGGACTTCTGGGTGCTCGCTAGCGAATTGCCAAAGTCCGGCCAAATGCTCCTTCGCAAGCACATTTCGCCGAGAAGACTCTTGCTGCTTCAGGAAGTAAGGCGCAGCCCTTCGACTTCATCCCACAAGCTGGCTAGGAAGCAGTTTCTTACAGCTTCAGTGTTGCAGAGTGCGTGCAGCTTGAGCTCAGCCGGAAGGAGGCGTCTACAAAGGAGGGGTTCTTGAAGCAGCCCTTCTCCAAGCACAAGCCACGGAGGCTCTGTAGCTTCCTTCTCAGCTGGACATGCCGGCACACTGTTCACGCTCGCATCACCGTTGCCAACTTCCAGCAGCTGCTAGCATGCAAACAGGCTCGAGAAGTCAAAGCCAGTGCTGTGCTGCACCTTCGCCTTCGCCCACGTAAGCCACGTCAGTGCACTCTGTACTTGTCTCCTCTGCTGCAGCTAGCGTGATCTTCTCTGCAGCTCGGAGGCTCAAGGGAAGAGCAGCTGTTGCCACGGAAGGTTGGTGCTGCTCTAAGTAGCAGCACAAGGAGCTGTCTTTGGAGTTCCTTCTTCTGCTGCCAGCGTGACTTTTCCAGGCAAGCGAGTGGCAGCCCCGCTTTCCCTGCAGCCTGTAGGATGCGCACACAAGCCGTGTGCACGGCAGCTTGGTTCTTCGCTTTTCGTAGCGAGTGGCGCTTTCATTGCCCCGGAGGCGAACAGCCGTCTGCTTCTCGCGCAGAAAGCTCTGCCGGCGGAGGGGCGCACCAGAGCACTGCTTCTGCCGAAACACGCCTGGGCCATACACAGTCCCCTCTCAGGGCTACGTGGCAGCACACTCTGCCTCTCCTGTGCTCCGCATCGGAACAGAAAGGTCCTCGGCTACGTCTCGCACGGAGAACTGTGCCAGAAGCGCACGCTTGCCGGCGCTGGCCCCTGCAACTCGGAGAAACTTGTCTTTGCACCACATTCCCGGGCAGTCCCCTTTGACAGCCTGCACAACGCCCTCAGATGGCGGTGCTCTTTGCACGGTTCTTGGCAGCTCCAAGTACCCCCGCGCACATGACAGGCTCCTAAAGACCAAAGAGGCGAGTAGTCGTCTCGCCCAGAAACGGGGAGCGGCACAAAAGCATGATCTTCACGAGCCATTCTCGTCGGCCAGCCGGTTGTGCTCTGTCGAAAGGCTTGGACACCTAAACACTCAAGCGCTGCTTTCCTGGCGCATTTCTCGAAGCGAGAGCTAGACGGGCACTTTGGACCCTATCGAAACAGAAGGAGAATGATTCTACCTGCAGCTGAGGCAAATCCGTGCACAGCACGTTGTGCATGCCAGCACTGTACACGCTGATGAGCAGCAAAGCTGAATGCCCTCGCTGGGCTTCAGTTCTCTCCAGACGGCAGCAGGCGAAGACTGAAGGCGCGGAGCACGGGACTTCTGGGTGCTCGCTAGCGAATTGCCAAAGTCCGGCCAAATGCTCCTTCGCAAGCACATTTCGCCGAGAAGACTCTTGCTGCTTCAGGAAGTAAGGCGCAGCCCTTCGACTTCATCCCACAAGCTGGCTAGGAAGCAGTTTCTTACAGCTTCAGTGTTGCAGAGTGCGTGCAGCTTGAGCTCAGCCGGAAGGAGGCGTCTACAAAGGAGGCGTTCTTGAAGCAGCCCTTCTCCAAGCACAAGCCACGGAGGCTCTGTAGCTTCCTTCTCAGCTGGACATGCCGGCACACTGTTCACGCTCGCATCACCGTTGCCAACTTCCAGCAGCTGCTAGCATGCAAACAGGCTCGAGAAGTCAAAGCCAGTGCTGTGCTGCACCTTCGCCTTCGCCCACGTAAGCCACGTCAGTGCACTCTGTACTTGTCTCCTCTGCTGCAGCTAGCGTGATCTTCTCTGCAGCTCGGAGGCTCAAGGGAAGAGCAGCTGTTGCCACGGAAGGTTGGTGCTGCTCTAAGTAGCAGCACAAGGAGCTGTCTTTGGAGTTCCTTCTTCTGCTGCCAGCGTGACTTTTCCAGGCAAGCGAGTGGCAGCCCCGCTTTCCCTGCAGCCTGTAGGATGCGCACACAAGCCGTGTGCGCGGCAGCTTGGTTCTTCGCTTTTCGTAGCGAGTGGCGCTTTCATTGCCCCGGAGGCGAACAGCCGTCTGCTTCTCGCGCAGAAAGCTCTGCCGGCGGAGGGGTGCACCAGAGCACTGCTTCTGCCGAAACACGCCTGGGCCATACACAGTCCCCTCTCAGGGCTACGTGGCAGCACACTCTGCCTCTCCTGTGCTCCGCATCGGAACAGAAAGGTCCTCGGCTACGTCTCGCACGGAGAACTGTGCCAGAAGCGCACGCTTGCCGGCGCTGGCCCCTGCAACTCGGAGAAACTTGTCTTTGCACCACATTCCCGGGCAGTCCCCTTTGACAGCCTGCACAACGCCCTCAGATGGCGGTGCTCTTTGCACGGTTCTTGGCAGCTCCAAGTACCCCCGCGCACATGACAGGCTCCTAAAGACCAAAGAGGCGAGTAGTCGTCTCGCCCAGAAACGGGGAGCGGCACAAAAGCATGATCTTCACGAGCCATTCTCGTCGGCCAGCCGGTTGTGCTCTGTCGAAAGGCTTGGACACCTAAACACTCAAGCGCTGCTTTCCTGGCGCATTTCTCGAAGCGAGAGCTAGACGGGCACTTTGGACCCTATCGAAACAGAAGGAGAATGATTCTACCTGCAGCTGAGGCAAATCCGTGCACAGCACGTTGTGCATGCCAGCACTGTACACGCTGATGAGCAGCAAAGCTGAATGCCCTCGCTGGGCTTCAGTTCTCTCCAGACGGCAGCAGGCGAAGACTGAAGGCGCGGAGCACGGGACTTCTGGGTGCTCGCTAGCGAATTGCCAAAGTCCGGCCAAATGCTCCTTCGCAAGCACATTTCGCCGAGAAGACTCTTGCTGCTTCAGGAAGTAAGGCGCAGCCCTTCGACTTCATCCCACAAGCCGGCTAGGAAGCAGTTTCTTACAGCTTCAGTGTTGCAGAGTGCATGCAGCTTGAGCTCAGCCAGAAGGAGGCGTCTACAAAGGAGGCGTTCTTGAAGCAGCCCTTCTCCAAGCACAAGCCACGGAGGCTCTGTAGCTTCCTTCTCAGCTGGACATGCCGGCACACTGTTCACGCTCGCATCACCGTTGCCAACTTCCAGCAGCTGCTAGCATGCAAACAGGCTCGAGAAGTCAAAGCCAGTGCTGTGCTGCACCTTCGCCTTCGCCCACGTAAGCCACGTCAGTGCACTCTGTACTTGTCTCCTCTGCTGCAGCTAGCGTGATCTTCTCTGCAGCTCGGAGGCTCAAGGGAAGAGCAGCTGTTGCCACGGAAGGTTGGTGCTGCTCTAAGTAGCAGCACAAGGAGCTGTCTTTGGAGTTCCTTCTTCTGCTGCCAGCGTGACTTTTCCAGGCAAGCGAGTGGCAGCCCCGCTTTCCCTGCAGCCTGTAGGATGCGCACACAAGCCGTGTGCGCGGCAGCTTGGTTCTTCGCTTTTCGTAGCGAGTGGCGCTTTCATTGCCCCGGAGGCGAACAGCCGTCTGCTTCTCGCGCAGAAAGCTCTGCCGGCGGAGGGGCGCACCAGAGCACTGCTTCTGCCGAAACACGCCTGGGCCATACACAGTCCCCTCTCAGGGCTACGTGGCAGCACACTCTGCCTCTCCTGTGCTCCGCATCGGAACAGAAAGGTCCTCGGCTACGTCTCGCACGGAGAACTGTGCCAGAAGCGCACGCTTGCCGGCGCTGGCCCCTGCAACTCGGAGAAACTTGTCTTTGCACCACATTCCCGGGCAGTCCCCTTTGACAGCCTGCACAACGCCCTCAGATGGCGGTGCTCTTTGCACGGTTCTTGGCAGCTCCAAGTACCCCCGCGCACATGACAGGCTCCTAAAGACCAAAGAGGCGAGTAGTCGTCTCGCCCAGAAACGGGGAGCGGCACAAAAGCATGATCTTCACGAGCCATTCTCGTCGGCCAGCCGGTTGTGCTCTGTCGAAAGGCTTGGACACCTAAACACTCAAGCGCTGCTTTCCTGGCGCATTTCTCGAAGCGAGAGCTAGACGGGCACTTTGGACCCTATCGAAACAGAAGGAGAATGATTCTACCTGCAGCTGAGGCAAATCCGTGCACAGCACGTTGTGCATGCCAGCACTGTACACGCTGATGAGCAGCAAAGCTGAATGCCCTCGCTGGGCTTCAGTTCTCTCCAGACGGCAGCAGGCGAAGACTGAAGGCGCGGAGCACGGGACTTCTGGGTGCTCGCTAGCGAATTGCCAAAGTCCGGCCAAATGCTCCTTCGCAAGCACATTTCGCCGAGAAGACTCTTGCTGCTTCAGGAAGTAAGGCGCAGCCCTTCGACTTCATCCCACAAGCTGGCTAGGAAGCAGTTTCTTACAGCTTCAGTGTTGCAGAGTGCGTGCAGCTTGAGCTCAGCCGGAAGGAGGCGTCTACAAAGGAGGCGTTCTTGAAGCAGCCCTTCTCCAAGCACAAGCCACGGAGGCTCTGTAGCTTCCTTCTCAGCTGGACATGCCGGCACACTGTTCACGCTCACATCACCGTTGCCAACTTCCAGCAGCTGCTAGCATGCAAACAGGCTCGAGAAGTCAAAGCCAGTGCTGTGCTGCACCTTCGCCTTCGCCCACGTAAGCCACGTCAGTGCACTCTGTACTTGTCTCCTCTGCTGCAGCTAGCGTGATCTTCTCTGCAGCTCGGAGGCTCAAGGGAAGAGCAGCTGTTGCCACGGAAGGTTGGTGCTGCTCTAAGTAGCAGCACAAGGAGCTGTCTTTGGAGTTCCTTCTTCTGCTGCCAGCGTGACTTTTCCAGGCAAGCGAGTGGCAGCCCCGCTTTCCCTGCAGCCTGTAGGATGCGCACACAAGCCGTGTGCACGGCAGCTTGGTTCTTCGCTT
The DNA here is from genome assembly GCF_020740725.1 of Corvus hawaiiensis. NCBI lineage: Eukaryota > Metazoa > Chordata > Aves > Passeriformes > Corvidae > Corvus > Corvus hawaiiensis. The sequence goes on along the minus strand of NC_063221.1, from coordinate 6,598,980 downwards.
TTCGTAGCGAGTGGCGCTTTCATTGCCCCGGAGGCGAACAGCCGTCTGCTTCTCGCGCAGAAAGCTCTGCCGGCGGAGGGGCGCACCAGAGCACTGCTTCTGCCGAAACACGCCTGGGCCATACACAGTCCCCTCTCAGGGCTACGTGGCAGCACACTCTGCCTCTCCTGTGCTCCGCATCGGAACAGAAAGGTCCTCGGCTACGTCTCGCACGGAGAACTGTGCCAGAAGCGCACGCTTGCCGGCGCTGGCCCCTGCAACTCGGAGAAACTTGTCTTTGCACCACATTCCCGGGCAGTCCCCTTTGACAGCCTGCACAACGCCCTCAGATGGCGGTGCTCTTTGCACGGTTCTTGGCAGCTCCAAGTACCCCCGCGCACATGACAGGCTCCTAAAGACCAAAGAGGCGAGTAGTCGTCTCGCCCAGAAACGGGGAGCGGCACAAAAGCATGATCTTCACGAGCCATTCTCGTCGGCCAGCCGGTTGTGCTCTGTCGAAAGGCTTGGACACCTAAACACTCAAGCGCTGCTTTCCTGGCGCATTTCTCGAAGCGAGAGCTAGACGGGCACTTTGGACCCTATCGAAACAGAAGGAGAATGATTCTACCTGCAGCTGAGGCAAATCCGTGCACAGCACGTTGTGCATGCCAGCACTGTACACGCTGATGAGCAGCAAAGCTGAATGCCCTCGCTGGGCTTCAGTTCTCTCCAGACGGCAGCAGGCGAAGACTGAAGGCGCGGAGCACGGGACTTCTGGGTGCTCGCTAGCGAATTGCCAAAGTCCGGCCAAATGCTCCTTCGCAAGCACATTTCGCCGAGAAGACTCTTGCTGCTTCAGGAAGTAAGGCGCAGCCCTTCGACTTCATCCCACAAGCTGGCTAGGAAGCAGTTTCTTACAGCTTCAGTGTTGCAGAGTGCATGCAGCTTGAGCTCAGCCAGAAGGAGGCGTCTACAAAGGAGGCGTTCTTGAAGCAGCCCTTCTCCAAGCACAAGCCACGGAGGCTCTGTAGCTTCCTTCTCAGCTGGACATGCCGGCACACTGTTCACGCTCGCATCACCGTTGCCAACTTCCAGCAGCTGCTAGCATGCAAACAGGCTCGAGAAGTCAAAGCCAGTGCTGTGCTGCACCTTCGCCTTCGCCCACGTAAGCCACGTCAGTGCACTCTGTACTTGTCTCCTCTGCTGCAGCTAGCGTGATCTTCTCTGCAGCTCGGAGGCTCAAGGGAAGAGCAGCTGTTGCCACGGAAGGTTGGTGCTGCTCTAAGTAGCAGCACAAGGAGCTGTCTTTGGAGTTCCTTCTTCTGCTGCCAGCGTGACTTTTCCAGGCAAGCGAGTGGCAGCCCCGCTTTCCCTGCAGCCTGTAGGATGCGCACACAAGCCGTGTGCGCGGCAGCTTGGTTCTTCGCTTTTCGTAGCGAGTGGCGCTTTCATTGCCCCGGAGGCGAACAGCCGTCTGCTTCTCGCGCAGAAAGCTCTGCCGGCGGAGGGGCGCACCAGAGCACTGCTTCTGCCGAAACACGCCTGGGCCATACACAGTCCCCTCTCAGGGCTACGTGGCAGCACACTCTGCCTCTCCTGTGCTCCGCATCGGAACAGAAAGGTCCTCGGCTACGTCTCGCACGGAGAACTGTGCCAGAAGCGCACGCTTGCCGGCGCTGGCCCCTGCAACTCGGAGAAACTTGTCTTTGCACCACATTCCCGGGCAGTCCCCTTTGACAGCCTGCACAACGCCCTCAGATGGCGGTGCTCTTTGCACGGTTCTTGGCAGCTCCAAGTACCCCCGCGCACATGACAGGCTCCTAAAGACCAAAGAGGCGAGTAGTCGTCTCGCCCAGAAACGGGGAGCGGCACAAAAGCATGATCTTCACGAGCCATTCTCGTCGGCCAGCCGGTTGTGCTCTGTCGAAAGGCTTGGACACCTAAACACTCAAGCGCTGCTTTCCTGGCGCATTTCTCGAAGCGAGAGCTAGACGGGCACTTTGGACCCTATCGAAACAGAAGGAGAATGATTCTACCTGCAGCTGAGGCAAATCCGTGCACAGCACGTTGTGCATGCCAGCACTGTACACGCTGATGAGCAGCAAAGCTGAATGCCCTCGCTGGGCTTCAGTTCTCTCCAGACGGCAGCAGGCGAAGACTGAAGGCGCGGAGCACGGGACTTCTGGGTGCTCGCTAGCGAATTGCCAAAGTCCGGCCAAATGCTCCTTCGCAAGCACATTTCGCCGAGAAGACTCTTGCTGCTTCAGGAAGTAAGGCGCAGCCCTTCGACTTCATCCCACAAGCTGGCTAGGAAGCAGTTTCTTACAGCTTCAGTGTTGCAAAGTGCGTGCAGCTTGAGCTCAGCCGGAAGGAGGCGTCTACAAAGGAGGGGTTCTTGAAGCAGCCCTTCTCCAAGCACAAGCCACTGAGGCTCTGTAGCTTCCTTCTCAGCTGGACATGCCGGCACACTGTTCACGCTCGCATCACCGTTGCCAACTTCCAGCAGCTGCTAGCATGCAAACAGGCTCGAGAAGTCAAAGCCAGTGCTGTGCTGCACCTTCGCCTTCGCCCACGTAAGCCACGTCAGTGCACTCTGTACTTGTCTCCTCTGCTGCAGCTAGCGTGATCTTCTCTGCAGCTCGGAGGCTCAAGGGAAGAGCAGCTGTTGCCACGGAAGGTTGGTGCTGCTCTAAGTAGCAGCACAAGGAGCTGTCTTTGGAGTTCCTTCTTCTGCTGCCAGCGTGACTTTTCCAGGCAAGCGAGTGGCAGCCCCGCTTTCCCTGCAGCCTGTAGGATGCGCACACAAGCCGTGTGCACGGCAGCTTGGTTCTTCGCTTTTCGTAGCGAGTGGCGCTTTCATTGCCCCGGAGGCGAACAGCCGTCTGCTTCTCGCGCAGAAAGCTCTGCCGGCGGAGGGGCGCACCAGAGCACTGCTTCTGCCGAAACACGCCTGGGCCATACACAGTCCCCTCTCAGGGCTACGTGGCAGCACACTCTGCCTCTCCTGTGCTCCGCATCGGAACAGAAAGGTCCTCGGCTACGTCTCGCACGGAGAACTGTGCCAGAAGCGCACGCTTGCCGGCGCTGGCCCCTGCAACTCGGAGAAACTTGTCTTTGCACCACATTCCCGGGCAGTCCCCTTTGACAGCCTGCACAACGCCCTCAGATGGCGGTGCTCTTTGCACGGTTCTTGGCAGCTCCAAGTACCCCCGCGCACATGACAGGCTCCTAAAGACCAAAGAGGCGAGTAGTCGTCTCGCCCAGAAACGGGGAGCGGCACAAAAGCATGATCTTCACGAGCCATTCTCGTCGGCCAGCCGGTTGTGCTCTGTCGAAAGGCTTGGACACCTAAACACTCAAGCGCTGCTTTCCTGGCGCATTTCTCGAAGCGAGAGCTAGACGGGCACTTTGGACCCTATCGAAACAGAAGGAGAATGATTCTACCTGCAGCTGAGGCAAATCCGTGCACAGCACGTTGTGCATGCCAGCACTGTACACGCTGATGAGCAGCAAAGCTGAATGCCCTCGCTGGGCTTCAGTTCTCTCCAGACGGCAGCAGGCGAAGACTGAAGGCGCGGAGCACGGGACTTCTGGGTGCTCGCTAGCGAATTGCCAAAGTCCGGCCAAATGCTCCTTCGCAAGCACATTTCGCCGAGAAGACTCTTGCTGCTTCAGGAAGTAAGGCGCAGCCCTTCGACTTCATCCCACAAGCTGGCTAGGAAGCAGTTTCTTACAGCTTCAGTGTTGCAGAGTGCATGCAGCTTGAGCTCAGCCAGAAGGAGGCGTCTACAAAGGAGGCGTTCTTGAAGCAGCCCTTCTCCAAGCACAAGCCACGGAGGCTCTGTAGCTTCCTTCTCAGCTGGACATGCCGGCACACTGTTCACGCTCGCATCACCGTTGCCAACTTCCAGCAGCTGCTAGCATGCAAACAGGCTCGAGAAGTCAAAGCCAGTGCTGTGCTGCACCTTCGCCTTCGCCCACGTAAGCCACGTCAGTGCACTCTGTACTTGTCTCCTCTGCTGCAGCTAGCGTGATCTTCTCTGCAGCTCGGAGGCTCAAGGGAAGAGCAGCTGTTGCCACGGAAGGTTGGTGCTGCTCTAAGTAGCAGCACAAGGAGCTGTCTTTGGAGTTCCTTCTTCTGCTGCCAGCGTGACTTTTCCAGGCAAGCGAGTGGCAGCCCCGCTTTCCCTGCAGCCTGTAGGATGCGCACACAAGCCGTGTGCGCGGCAGCTTGGTTCTTCGCTTTTCGTAGCGAGTGGCGCTTTCATTGCCCCGGAGGCGAACAGCCGTCTGCTTCTCGCGCAGAAAGCTCTGCCGGCGGAGGGGCGCACCAGAGCACTGCTTCTGCCGAAACACGCCTGGGCCATACACAGTCCCCTCTCAGGGCTACGTGGCAGCACACTCTGCCTCTCCTGTGCTCCGCATCGGAACAGAAAGGTCCTCGGCTACGTCTCGCACGGAGAACTGTGCCAGAAGCGCACGCTTGCCGGCGCTGGCCCCTGCAACTCGGAGAAACTTGTCTTTGCACCACATTCCCGGGCAGTCCCCTTTGACAGCCTGCACAACGCCCTCAGATGGCGGTGCTCTTTGCACGGTTCTTGGCAGCTCCAAGTACCCCCGCGCACATGACAGGCTCCTAAAGACCAAAGAGGCGAGTAGTCGTCTCGCCCAGAAACGGGGAGCGGCACAAAAGCATGATCTTCACGAGCCATTCTCGTCGGCCAGCCGGTTGTGCTCTGTCGAAAGGCTTGGACACCTAAACACTCAAGCGCTGCTTTCCTGGCGCATTTCTCGAAGCGAGAGCTAGACGGGCACTTTGGACCCTATCGAAACAGAAGGAGAATGATTCTACCTGCAGCTGAGGCAAATCCGTGCACAGCACGTTGTGCATGCCAGCACTGTACACGCTGATGAGCAGCAAAGCTGAATGCCCTCGCTGGGCTTCAGTTCTCTCCAGACGGCAGCAGGCGAAGACTGAAGGCGCGGAGCACGGGACTTCTGGGTGCTCGCTAGCGAATTGCCAAAGTCCGGCCAAATGCTCCTTCGCAAGCACATTTCGCCGAGAAGACTCTTGCTGCTTCAGGAAGTAAGGCGCAGCCCTTCGACTTCATCCCACAAGCTGGCTAGGAAGCAGTTTCTTACAGCTTCAGTGTTGCAGAGTGCGTGCAGCTTGAGCTCAGCCGGAAGGAGGCGTCTACAAAGGAGGCGTTCTTGAAGCAGCCCTTCTCCAAGCACAAGCCACGGAGGCTCTGTAGCTTCCTTCTCAGCTGGACATGCCGGCACACTGTTCACGCTCGCATCACCGTTGCCAACTTCCAGCAGCTGCTAGCATGCAAACAGGCTCGAGAAGTCAAAGCCAGTGCTGTGCTGCACCTTCGCCTTCGCCCACGTAAGCCACGTCAGTGCACTCTGTACTTGTCTCCTCTGCTGCAGCTAGCGTGATCTTCTCTGCAGCTCGGAGGCTCAAGGGAAGAGCAGCTGTTGCCACGGAAGGTTGGTGCTGCTCTAAGTAGCAGCACAAGGAGCTGTCTTTGGAGTTCCTTCTTCTGCTGCCAGCGTGACTTTTCCAGGCAAGCGAGTGGCAGCCCCGCTTTCCCTGCAGCCTGTAGGATGCGCACACAAGCCGTGTGCACGGCAGCTTGGTTCTTCGCTTTTCGTAGCGAGTGGCGCTTTCATTGCCCCGGAGGCGAACAGCCGTCTGCTTCTCGCGCAGAAAGCTCTGCCGGCGGAGGGGCGCACCAGAGCACTGCTTCTGCCGAAACACGCCTGGGCCATACACAGTCCCCTCTCAGGGCTACGTGGCAGCACACTCTGCCTCTCCTGTGCTCCGCATCGGAACAGAAAGGTCCTCGGCTACGTCTCGCACGGAGAACTGTGCCAGAAGCGCACGCTTGCCGGCGCTGGCCCCTGCAACTCGGAGAAACTTGTCTTTGCACCACATTCCCGGGCAGTCCCCTTTGACAGCCTGCACAACGCCCTCAGATGGCGGTGCTCTTTGCACGGTTCTTGGCAGCTCCAAGTACCCCCGCGCACATGACAGGCTCCTAAAGACCAAAGAGGCGAGTAGTCGTCTCGCCCAGAAACGGGGAGCGGCACAAAAGCATGATCTTCACGAGCCATTCTCGTCGGCCAGCCGGTTGTGCTCTGTCGAAAGGCTTGGACACCTAAACACTCAAGCGCTGCTTTCCTGGCGCATTTCTCGAAGCGAGAGCTAGACGGGCACTTTGGACCCTATCGAAACAGAAGGAGAATGATTCTACCTGCAGCTGAGGCAAATCCGTGCACAGCACGTTGTGCATGCCAGCACTGTACACGCTGATGAGCAGCAAAGCTGAATGCCCTCGCTGGGCTTCAGTTCTCTCCAGACGGCAGCAGGCGAAGACTGAAGGCGCGGAGCACGGGACTTCTGGGTGCTCGCTAGCGAATTGCCAAAGTCCGGCCAAATGCTCCTTCGCAAGCACATTTCGCCGAGAAGACTCTTGCTGCTTCAGGAAGTAAGGCGCAGCCCTTCGACTTCATCCCACAAGCTGGCTAGGAAGCAGTTTCTTACAGCTTCAGTGTTGCAGAGTGCATGCAGCTTGAGCTCAGCCAGAAGGAGGCGTCTACAAAGGAGGCGTTCTTGAAGCAGCCCTTCTCCAAGCACAAGCCACGGAGGCTCTGTAGCTTCCTTCTCAGCTGGACATGCCGGCACACTGTTCACGCTCGCATCACCGTTGCCAACTTCCAGCAGCTGCTAGCATGCAAACAGGCTCGAGAAGTCAAAGCCAGTGCTGTGCTGCACCTTCGCCTTCGCCCACGTAAGCCACGTCAGTGCACTCTGTACTTGTCTCCTCTGCTGCAGCTAGCGTGATCTTCTCTGCAGCTCGGAGGCTCAAGGGAAGAGCAGCTGTTGCCACGGAAGGTTGGTGCTGCTCTAAGTAGCAGCACAAGGAGCTGTCTTTGGAGTTCCTTCTTCTGCTGCCAGCGTGACTTTTCCAGGCAAGCGAGTGGCAGCCCCGCTTTCCCTGCAGCCTGTAGGATGCGCACACAAGCCGTGTGCGCGGCAGCTTGGTTCTTCGCTTTTCGTAGCGAGTGGCGCTTTCATTGCCCCGGAGGCGAACAGCCGTCTGCTTCTCGCGCAGAAAGCTCTGCCGGCGGAGGGGCGCACCAGAGCACTGCTTCTGCCGAAACACGCCTGGGCCATACACAGTCCCCTCTCAGGGCTACGTGGCAGCACACTCTGCCTCTCCTGTGCTCCGCATCGGAACAGAAAGGTCCTCGGCTACGTCTCGCACGGAGAACTGTGCCAGAAGCGCACGCTTGCCGGCGCTGGCCCCTGCAACTCGGAGAAACTTGTCTTTGCACCACATTCCCGGGCAGTCCCCTTTGACAGCCTGCACAACGCCCTCAGATGGCGGTGCTCTTTGCACGGTTCTTGGCAGCTCCAAGTACCCCCGCGCACATGACAGGCTCCTAAAGACCAAAGAGGCGAGTAGTCGTCTCGCCCAGAAACGGGGAGCGGCACAAAAGCATGATCTTCACGAGCCATTCTCGTCGGCCAGCCGGTTGTGCTCTGTCGAAAGGCTTGGACACCTAAACACTCAAGCGCTGCTTTCCTGGCGCATTTCTCGAAGCGAGAGCTAGACGGGCACTTTGGACCCTATCGAAACAGAAGGAGAATGATTCTACCTGCAGCTGAGGCAAATCCGTGCACAGCACGTTGTGCATGCCAGCACTGTACACGCTGATGAGCAGCAAAGCTGAATGCCCTCGCTGGGCTTCAGTTCTCTCCAGACGGCAGCAGGCGAAGACTGAAGGCGCGGAGCACGGGACTTCTGGGTGCTCGCTAGCGAATTGCCAAAGTCCGGCCAAATGCTCCTTCGCAAGCACATTTCGCCGAGAAGACTCTTGCTGCTTCAGGAAGTAAGGCGCAGCCCTTCGACTTCATCCCACAAGCTGGCTAGGAAGCAGTTTCTTACAGCTTCAGTGTTGCAGAGTGCGTGCAGCTTGAGCTCAGCCGGAAGGAGGCGTCTACAAAGGAGGGGTTCTTGAAGCAGCCCTTCTCCAAGCACAAGCCACTGAGGCTCTGTAGCTTCCTTCTCAGCTGGACATGCCGGCACACTGTTCACGCTCGCATCACCGTTGCCAACTTCCAGCAGCTGCTAGCATGCAAACAGGCTCGAGAAGTCAAAGCCAGTGCTGTGCTGCACCTTCGCCTTCGCCCACGTAAGCCACGTCAGTGCACTCTGTACTTGTCTCCTCTGCTGCAGCTAGCGTGATCTTCTCTGCAGCTCGGAGGCTCAAGGGAAGAGCAGCTGTTGCCACGGAAGGTTGGTGCTGCTCTAAGTAGCAGCACAAGGAGCTGTCTTTGGAGTTCCTTCTTCTGCTGCCAGCGTGACTTTTCCAGGCAAGCGAGTGGCAGCCCCGCTTTCCCTGCAGCCTGTAGGATGCGCACACAAGCCGTGTGCACGGCAGCTTGGTTCTTCGCTTTTCGTAGCGAGTGGCGCTTTCATTGCCCCGGAGGCGAACAGCCGTCTGCTTCTCGCGCAGAAAGCTCTGCCGGCGGAGGGGCGCACCAGAGCACTGCTTCTGCCGAAACACGCCTGGGCCATACACAGTCCCCTCTCAGGGCTACGTGGCAGCACACTCTGCCTCTCCTGTGCTCCGCATCGGAACAGAAAGGTCCTCGGCTACGTCTCGCACGGAGAACTGTGCCAGAAGCGCACGCTTGCCGGCGCTGGCCCCTGCAACTCGGAGAAACTTGTCTTTGCACCACATTCCCGGGCAGTCCCCTTTGACAGCCTGCACAACGCCCTCAGATGGCGGTGCTCTTTGCACGGTTCTTGGCAGCTCCAAGTACCCCCGCGCACATGACAGGCTCCTAAAGACCAAAGAGGCGAGTAGTCGTCTCGCCCAGAAACGGGGAGCGGCACAAAAGCATGATCTTCACGAGCCATTCTCGTCGGCCAGCCGGTTGTGCTCTGTCGAAAGGCTTGGACACCTAAACACTCAAGCGCTGCTTTCCTGGCGCATTTCTCGAAGCGAGAGCTAGACGGGCACTTTGGACCCTATCGAAACAGAAGGAGAATGATTCTACCTGCAGCTGAGGCAAATCCGTGCACAGCACGTTGTGCATGCCAGCACTGTACACGCTGATGAGCAGCAAAGCTGAATGCCCTCGCTGGGCTTCAGTTCTCTCCAGACGGCAGCAGGCGAAGACTGAAGGCGCGGAGCACGGGACTTCTGGGTGCTCGCTAGCGAATTGCCAAAGTCCGGCCAAATGCTCCTTCGCAAGCCCATTTCGCCGAGAAGACTCTTGCTGCTTCAGGAAGTAAGGCGCAGCCCTTCGACTTCATCCCACAAGCCGGCTAGGAAGCAGTTTCTTACAGCTTCAGTGTTGCAGAGTGCGTGCAGCTTGAGCTCAGCCGGAAGGAGGCGTCTACAAAGGAGGGGTTCTTGAAGCAGCCCTTCTCCAAGCACAAGCCACTGAGGCTCTGTAGCTTCCTTCTCAGCTGGACATGCCGGCACACTGTTCACGCTCGCATCACCGTTGCCAACTTCCAGCAGCTGCTAGCATGCAAACAGGCTCGAGAAGTCAAAGCCAGTGCTGTGCTGCACCTTCGCCTTCGCCCACGTAAGCCACGTCAGTGCACTCTGTACTTGTCTCCTCTGCTGCAGCTAGCGTGATCTTCTCTGCAGCTCGGAGGCTCAAGGGAAGAGCAGCTGTTCCCACGGAAGGTTGGTGCTGCTCTAAGTAGCAGCACAAGGAGCTGTCTTTGGAGTTCCTTCTTCTGCTGCCAGCGTGACTTTTCCAGGCAAGCGAGTGGCAGCCCCGCTTTCCCTGCAGCCTGTAGGATGCGCACACAAGCCGTGTGCACGGCAGCTTGGTTCTTCGCTTTTCGTAGCGAGTGGCGCTTTCATTGCCCCGGAGGCGAACAGCCGTCTGCTTCTCGCGCAGAAAGCTCTGCCGGCGGAGGGGCGCACCAGAGCACTGCTTCTGCCGAAACACGCCTGGGCCATACACAGTCCCCTCTCAGGGCTACGTGGCAGCACACTCTGCCTCTCCTGTGCTCCGCATCGGAACAGAAAGGTCCTCGGCTACGTCTCGCACGGAGAACTGTGCCAGAAGCGCACGCTTGCCGGCGCTGGCCCCTGCAACTCGGAGAAACTTGTCTTTGCACCACATTCCCGGGCAGTCCCCTTTGACAGCCTGCACAACGCCCTCAGATGGCGGTGCTCTTTGCACGGTTCTTGGCAGCTCCAAGTACCCCCGCGCACATGACAGGCTCCTAAAGACCAAAGAGGCGAGTAGTCGTCTCGCCCAGAAACGGGGAGCGGCACAAAAGCATGATCTTCACGAGCCATTCTCGTCGGCCAGCCGGTTGTGCTCTGTCGAAAGGCTTGGACACCTAAACACTCAAGCGCTGCTTTCCTGGCGCATTTCTCGAAGCGAGAGCTAGACGGGCACTTTGGACCCTATCGAAACAGAAGGAGAATGATTCTACCTGCAGCTGAGGCAAATCCGTGCACAGCACGTTGTGCATGCCAGCACTGTACACGCTGATGAGCAGCAAAGCTGAATGCCCTCGCTGGGCTTCAGTTCTCTCCAGACGGCAGCAGGCGAAGACTGAAGGCGCGGAGCACGGGACTTCTGGGTGCTCGCTAGCGAATTGCCAAAGTCCGGCCAAATGCTCCTTCGCAAGCCCATTTCGCCGAGAAGACTCTTGCTGCTTCAGGAAGTAAGGCGCAGCCCTTCGACTTCATCCCACAAGCCGGCTAGGAAGCAGTTTCTTACAGCTTCAGTGTTGCAGAGTGCGTGCAGCTTGAGCTCAGCCGGAAGGAGGCGTCTACAAAGGAGGGGTTCTTGAAGCAGCCCTTCTCCAAGCACAAGCCACGGAGGCTCTGTAGCTTCCTTCTCAGCTGGACATGCCGGCACACTGTTCACGCTCGCATCACCGTTGCCAACTTCCAGCAGCTGCTAGCATGCAAACAGGCTCGAGAAGTCAAAGCCAGTGCTGTGCTGCACCTTCGCCTTCGCCCACGTAAGCCACGTCAGTGCACTCTGTACTTGTCTCCTCTGCTGCAGCTAGCGTGATCTTCTCTGCAGCTCGGAGGCTCAAGGGAAGAGCAGCTGTTGCCACGGAAGGTTGGTGCTGCTCTAAGTAGCAGCACAAGGAGCTGTCTTTGGAGTTCCTTCTTCTGCTGCCAGCGTGACTTTTCCAGGCAAGCGAGTGGCAGCCCCGCTTTCCCTGCAGCCTGTAGGATGCGCACACAAGCCGTGTGCACGGCAGCTTGGTTCTTCGCTTTTCGTAGCGAGTGGCGCTTTCATTGCCCCGGAGGCGAACAGCCGTCTGCTTCTCGCGCAGAAAGCTCTGCCGGCGGAGGGGCGCACCAGAGCACTGCTTCTGCCGAAACACGCCTGGGCCATACACAGTCCCCTCTCAGGGCTACGTGGCAGCACACTCTGCCTCTCCTGTGCTCCGCATCGGAACAGAAAGGTCCTCGGCTACGTCTCGCACGGAGAACTGTGCCAGAAGCGCACGCTTGCCGGCGCTGGCCCCTGCAACTCGGAGAAACTTGTCTTTGCACCACATTCCCGGGCAGTCCCCTTTGACAGCCTGCACAACGCCCTCAGATGGCGGTGCTCTTTGCACGGTTCTTGGCAGCTCCAAGTACCCCCGCGCACATGACAGGCTCCTAAAGACCAAAGAGGCGAGTAGTCGTCTCGCCCAGAAACGGGGAGCGGCACAAAAGCATGATCTTCACGAGCCATTCTCGTCGGCCAGCCGGTTGTGCTCTGTCGAAAGGCTTGGACACCTAAACACTCAAGCGCTGCTTTCCTGGCGCATTTCTCGAAGCGAGAGCTAGACGGGCACTTTGGACCCTATCGAAACAGAAGGAGAATGATTCTACCTGCAGCTGAGGCAAATCCGTGCACAGCACGTTGTGCATGCCAGCACTGTACACGCTGATGAGCAGCAAAGCTGAATGCCCTCGCTGGGCTTCAGTTCTCTCCAGACGGCAGCAGGCGAAGACTGAAGGCGCGGAGCACGGGACTTCTGGGTGCTCGCTAGCGAATTGCCAAAGTCCGGCCAAATGCTCCTTCGCAAGCACATTTCGCCGAGAAGACTCTTGCTGCTTCAGGAAGTAAGGCGCAGCCCTTCGACTTCATCCCACAAGCCGGCTAGGAAGCAGTTTCTTACAGCTTCAGTGTTGCAGAGTGCGTGCAGCTTGAGCTCAGCCGGAAGGAGGCGTCTACAAAGGAGGGGTTCTTGAAGCAGCCCTTCTCCAAGCACAAGCCACTGAGGCTCTGTAGCTTCCTTCTCAGCTGGACATGCCGGCACACTGTTCACGCTCGCATCACCGTTGCCAACTTCCAGCAGCTGCTAGCATGCAAACAGGCTCGAGAAGTCAAAGCCAGTGCTGTGCTGCACCTTCGCCTTCGCCCACGTAAGCCACGTCAGTGCACTCTGTACTTGTCTCCTCTGCTGCAGCTAGCGTGATCTTCTCTGCAGCTCGGAGGCTCAAGGGAAGAGCAGCTGTTGCCACGGAAGGTTGGTGCTGCTCTAAGTAGCAGCACAAGGAGCTGTCTTTGGAGTTCCTTCTTCTGCTGCCAGCGTGACTTTTCCAGGCAAGCGAGTGGCAGCCCCGCTTTCCCTGCAGCCTGTAGGATGCGCACACAAGCCGTGTGCGCGGCAGCTTGGTTCTTCGCTTTTCGTAGCGAGTGGCGCTTTCATTGCCCCGGAGGCGAACAGCCGTCTGCTTCTCGCGCAGAAAGCTCTGCCGGCGGAGGGGCGCACCAGAGCACTGCTTCTGCCGAAACACGCCTGGGCCATACACAGTCCCCTCTCAGGGCTACGTGGCAGCACACTCTGCCTCTCCTGTGCTCCGCATCGGAACAGAAAGGTCCTCGGCTACGTCTCGCACGGAGAACTGTGCCAGAAGCGCACGCTTGCCGGCGCTGGCCCCTGCAACTCGGAGAAACTTGTCTTTGCACCACATTCCCGGGCAGTCCCCTTTGACAGCCTGCACAACGCCCTCAGATGGCGGTGCTCTTTGCACGGTTCTTGGCAGCTCCAAGTACCCCCGCGCACATGACAGGCTCCTAAAGACCAAAGAGGCGAGTAGTCGTCTCGCCCAGAAACGGGGAGCGGCACAAAAGCATGATCTTCACGAGCCATTCTCGTCGGCCAGCCGGTTGTGCTCTGTCGAAAGGCTTGGACACCTAAACACTCAAGCGCTGCTTTCCTGGCGCATTTCTCGAAGCGAGAGCTAGACGGGCACTTTGGACCCTATCGAAACAGAAGGAGAATGATTCTACCTGCAGCTGAGGCAAATCCGTGCACAGCACGTTGTGCATGCCAGCACTGTACACGCTGATGAGCAGCAAAGCTGAATGCCCTCGCTGGGCTTCAGTTCTCTCCAGACGGCAGCAGGCGAAGACTGAAGGCGCGGAGCACGGGACTTCTGGGTGCTCGCTAGCGAATTGCCAAAGTCCGGCCAAATGCTCCTTCGCAAGCACATTTCGCCGAGAAGACTCTTGCTGCTTCAGGAAGTAAGGCGCAGCCCTTCGACTTCATCCCACAAGCTGGCTAGGAAGCAGTTTCTTACAGCTTCAGTGTTGCAGAGTGCGTGCAGCTTGAGCTCAGCCGGAAGGAGGCGTCTACAAAGGAGGGGTTCTTGAAGCAGCCCTTCTCCAAGCACAAGCCACTGAGGCTCTGTAGCTTCCTTCTCAGCTGGACATGCCGGCACACTGTTCACGCTCGCATCACCGTTGCCAACTTCCAGCAGCTGCTAGCATGCAAACAGGCTCGAGAAGTCAAAGCCAGTGCTGTGCTGCACCTTCGCCTTCGCCCACGTAAGCCACGTCAGTGCACTCTGTACTTGTCTCCTCTGCTGCAGCTAGCGTGATCTTCTCTGCAGCTCGGAGGCTCAAGGGAAGAGCAGCTGTTGCCACGGAAGGTTGGTGCTGCTCTAAGTAGCAGCACAAGGAGCTGTCTTTGGAGTTCCTTCTTCTGCTGCCAGCGTGACTTTTCCAGGCAAGCGAGTGGCAGCCCCGCTTTCCCTGCAGCCTGTAGGATGCGCACACAAGCCGTGTGCACGGCAGCTTGGTTCTTCGCTTTTCGTAGCGAGTGGCGCTTTCATTGCCCCGGAGGCGAACAGCCGTCTGCTTCTCGCGCAGAAAGCTCTGCCGGCGGAGGGGCGCACCAGAGCACTGCTTCTGCCGAAACACGCCTGGGCCATACACAGTCCCCTCTCAGGGCTACGTGGCAGCACACTCTGCCTCTCCTGTGCTCCGCATCGGAACAGAAAGGTCCTCGGCTACGTCTCGCACGGAGAACTGTGCCAGAAGCGCACGCTTGCCGGCGCTGGCCCCTGCAACTCGGAGAAACTTGTCTTTGCACCACATTCCCGGGCAGTCCCCTTTGACAGCCTGCACAACGCCCTCAGATGGCGGTGCTCTTTGCACGGTTCTTGGCAGCTCCAAGTACCCCCGCGCACATGACAGGCTCCTAAAGACCAAAGAGGCGAGTAGTCGTCTCGCCCAGAAACAGGGAGCGGCACAAAAGCATGATCTTCACGAGCCATTCTCGTCGGCCAGCCGGTTGTGCTCTGTCGAAAGGCTTGGACACCTAAACACTCAAGCGCTGCTTTCCTGGCGCATTTCTCGAAGCGAGAGCTAGACGGGCACTTTGGACCCTATCGAAACAGAAGGAGAATGATTCTACCTGCAGCTGAGGCAAATCCGTGCACAGCACGTTGTGCATGCCAGCACTGTACACGCTGATGAGCAGCAAAGCTGAATGCCCTCGCTGGGCTTCAGTTCTCTCCAGACGGCAGCAGGCGAAGACTGAAGGCGCGGAGCACGGGACTTCTGGGTGCTCGCTAGCGAATTGCCAAAGTCCGGCCAAATGCTCCTTCGCAAGCACATTTCGCCGAGAAGACTCTTGCTGCTTCAGGAAGTAAGGCGCAGCCCTTCGACTTCATCCCACAAGCTGGCTAGGAAGCAGTTTCTTACAGCTTCAGTGTTGCAGAGTGCATGCAGCTTGAGCTCAGCCAGAAGGAGGCGTCTACAAAGGAGGCGTTCTTGAAGCAGCCCTTCTCCAAGCACAAGCCACGGAGGCTCTGTAGCTTCCTTCTCAGCTGGACATGCCGGCACACTGTTCACGCTCGCATCACCGTTGCCAACTTCCAGCAGCTGCTAGCATGCAAACAGGCTCGAGAAGTCAAAGCCAGTGCTGTGCTGCACCTTCGCCTTCGCCCACGTAAGCCACGTCAGTGCACTCTGTACTTGTCTCCTCTGCTGCAGCTAGCGTGATCTTCTCTGCAGCTCGGAGGCTCAAGGGAAGAGCAGCTGTTGCCACGGAAGGTTGGTGCTGCTCTAAGTAGCAGCACAAGGAGCTGTCTTTGGAGTTCCTTCTTCTGCTGCCAGCGTGACTTTTCCAGGCAAGCGAGTGGCAGCCCCGCTTTCCCTGCAGCCTGTAGGATGCGCACACAAGCCGTGTGCGCGGCAGCTTGGTTCTTCGCTTTTCGTAGCGAGTGGCGCTTTCATTGCCCCGGAGGCGAACAGCCGTCTGCTTCTCGCGCAGAAAGCTCTGCCGGCGGAGGGGCGCACCAGAGCACTGCTTCTGCCGAAACACGCCTGGGCCATACACAGTCCCCTCTCAGGGCTACGTGGCAGCACACTCTGCCTCTCCTGTGCTCCACATCGGAACAGAAAGGTCCTCGGCTACGTCTCGCACGGAGAACTGTGCCAGAAGCGCACGCTTGCCGGCGCTGGCCCCTGCAACTCGGAGAAACTTGTCTTTGCACCACATTCCCGGGCAGTCCCCTTTGACAGCCTGCACAACGCCCTCAGATGGCGGTGCTCTTTGCACGGTTCTTGGCAGCTCCAAGTACCCCCGCGCACATGACAGGCTCCTAAAGACCAAAGAGGCGAGTAGTCGTCTCGCCCAGAAACGGGGAGCGGCACAAAAGCATGATCTTCACGAGCCATTCTCGTCGGCCAGCCGGTTGTGCTCTGTCGAAAGGCTTGGACACCTAAACACTCAAGCGCTGCTTTCCTGGCGCATTTCTCGAAGCGAGAGCTAGACGGGCACTTTGGACCCTATCGAAACAGAAGGAGAATGATTCTACCTGCAGCTGAGGCAAATCCGTGCACAGCACGTTGTGCATGCCAGCACTGTACACGCTGATGAGCAGCAAAGCTGAATGCCCTCGCTGGGCTTCAGTTCTCTCCAGACGGCAGCAGGCGAAGACTGAAGGCGCGGAGCACGGGACTTCTGGGTGCTCGCTAGCGAATTGCCAAAGTCCGGCCAAATGCTCCTTCGCAAGCACATTTCGCCGAGAAGACTCTTGCTGCTTCAGGAAGTAAGGCGCAGCCCTTCGACTTCATCCCACAAGCTGGCTAGGAAGCAGTTTCTTACAGCTTCAGTGTTGCAGAGTGCGTGCAGCTTGAGCTCAGCCGGAAGGAGGCGTCTACAAAGGAGGGGTTCTTGAAGCAGCCCTTCTCCAAGCACAAGCCACTGAGGCTCTGTAGCTTCCTTCTCAGCTGGACATGCCGGCACACTGTTCACGCTCGCATCACCGTTGCCAACTTCCAGCAGCTGCTAGCATGCAAACAGGCTCGAGAAGTCAAAGCCAGTGCTGTGCTGCACCTTCGCCTTCGCCCACGTAAGCCACGTCAGTGCACTCTGTACTTGTCTCCTCTGCTGCAGCTAGCGTGATCTTCTCTGCAGCTCGGAGGCTCAAGGGAAGAGCAGCTGTTGCCACGGAAGGTTGGTGCTGCTCTAAGTAGCAGCACAAGGAGCTGTCTTTGGAGTTCCTTCTTCTGCTGCCAGCGTGACTTTTCCAGGCAAGCGAGTGGCAGCCCCGCTTTCCCTGCAGCCTGTAGGATGCGCACACAAGCCGTGTGCGCGGCAGCTTGGTTCTTCGCTTTTCGTAGCGAGTGGCGCTTTCATTGCCCCGGAGGCGAACAGCCGTCTGCTTCTCGCGCAGAAAGCTCTGCCGGCGGAGGGGCGCACCAGAGCACTGCTTCTGCCGAAACACGCCTGGGCCATACACAGTCCCCTCTCAGGGCTACGTGGCAGCACACTCTGCCTCTCCTGTGCTCCGCATCGGAACAGAAAGGTCCTCGGCTACGTCTCGCACGGAGAACTGTGCCAGAAGCGCACGCTTGCCGGCGCTGGCCCCTGCAACTCGGAGAAACTTGTCTTTGCACCACATTCCCGGGCAGTCCCCTTTGACAGCCTGCACAACGCCCTCAGATGGCGGTGCTCTTTGCACGGTTCTTGGCAGCTCCAAGTACCCCCGCGCACATGACAGGCTCCTAAAGACCAAAGAGGCGAGTAGTCGTCTCGCCCAGAAACGGGGAGCGGCACAAAAGCATGATCTTCACGAGCCATTCTCGTCGGCCAGCCGGTTGTGCTCTGTCGAAAGGCTTGGACACCTAAACACTCAAGCGCTGCTTTCCTGGCGCATTTCTCGAAGCGAGAGCTAGACGGGCACTTTGGACCCTATCGAAACAGAAGGAGAATGATTCTACCTGCAGCTGAGGCAAATCCGTGCACAGCACGTTGTGCATGCCAGCACTGTACACGCTGATGAGCAGCAAAGCTGAATGCCCTCGCTGGGCTTCAGTTCTCTCCAGACGGCAGCAGGCGAAGACTGAAGGCGCGGAGCACGGGACTTCTGGGTGCTCGCTAGCGAATTGCCAAAGTCCGGCCAAATGCTCCTTCGCAAGCCCATTTCGCCGAGAAGACTCTTGCTGCTTCAGGAAGTAAGGCGCAGCCCTTCGACTTCATCCCACAAGCCGGCTAGGAAGCAGTTTCTTACAGCTTCAGTGTTGCAGAGTGCGTGCAGCTTGAGCTCAGCCGGAAGGAGGCGTCTACAAAGGAGGGGTTCTTGAAGCAGCCCTTCTCCAAGCACAAGCCACGGAGGCTCTGTAGCTTCCTTCTCAGCTGGACATGCCGGCACACTGTTCACGCTCGCATCACCGTTGCCAACTTCCAGCAGCTGCTAGCATGCAAACAGGCTCGAGAAGTCAAAGCCAGTGCTGTGCTGCACCTTCGCCTTCGCCCACGTAAGCCACGTCAGTGCACTCTGTACTTGTCTCCTCTGCTGCAGCTAGCGTGATCTTCTCTGCAGCTCGGAGGCTCAAGGGAAGAGCAGCTGTTGCCACGGAAGGTTGGTGCTGCTCTAAGTAGCAGCACAAGGAGCTGTCTTTGGAGTTCCTTCTTCTGCTGCCAGCGTGACTTTTCCAGGCAAGCGAGTGGCAGCCCCGCTTTCCCTGCAGCCTGTAGGATGCGCACACAAGCCGTGTGCACGGCAGCTTGGTTCTTCGCTTTTCGTAGCGAGTGGCGCTTTCATTGCCCCGGAGGCGAACAGCCGTCTGCTTCTCGCGCAGAAAGCTCTGCCGGCGGAGGGGCGCACCAGAGCACTGCTTCTGCCGAAACACGCCTGGGCCATACACAGTCCCCTCTCAGGGCTACGTGGCAGCACACTCTGCCTCTCCTGTGCTCCGCATCGGAACAGAAAGGTCCTCGGCTACGTCTCGCACGGAGAACTGTGCCAGAAGCGCACGCTTGCCGGCGCTGGCCCCTGCAACTCGGAGAAACTTGTCTTTGCACCACATTCCCGGGCAGTCCCCTTTGACAGCCTGCACAACGCCCTCAGATGGCGGTGCTCTTTGCACGGTTCTTGGCAGCTCCAAGTACCCCCGCGCACATGACAGGCTCCTAAAGACCAAAGAGGCGAGTAGTCGTCTCGCCCAGAAACGGGGAGCGGCACAAAAGCATGATCTTCACGAGCCATTCTCGTCGGCCAGCCGGTTGTGCTCTGTCGAAAGGCTTGGACACCTAAACACTCAAGCGCTGCTTTCCTGGCGCATTTCTCGAAGCGAGAGCTAGACGGGCACTTTGGACCCTATCGAAACAGAAGGAGAATGATTCTACCTGCAGCTGAGGCAAATCCGTGCACAGCACGTTGTGCATGCCAGCACTGTACACGCTGATGAGCAGCAAAGCTGAATGCCCTCGCTGGGCTTCAGTTCTCTCCAGACGGCAGCAGGCGAAGACTGAAGGCGCGGAGCACGGGACTTCTGGGTGCTCGCTAGCGAATTGCCAAAGTCCGGCCAAATGCTCCTTCGCAAGCACATTTCGCCGAGAAGACTCTTGCTGCTTCAGGAAGTAAGGCGCAGCCCTTCGACTTCATCCCACAAGCCGGCTAGGAAGCAGTTTCTTACAGCTTCAGTGTTGCAGAGTGCGTGCAGCTTGAGCTCAGCCGGAAGGAGGCGTCTACAAAGGAGGGGTTCTTGAAGCAGCCCTTCTCCAAGCACAAGCCACTGAGGCTCTGTAGCTTCCTTCTCAGCTGGACATGCCGGCACACTGTTCACGCTCGCATCACCGTTGCCAACTTCCAGCAGCTGCTAGCATGCAAACAGGCTCGAGAAGTCAAAGCCAGTGCTGTGCTGCACCTTCGCCTTCGCCCACGTAAGCCACGTCAGTGCACTCTGTACTTGTCTCCTCTGCTGCAGCTAGCGTGATCTTCTCTGCAGCTCGGAGGCTCAAGGGAAGAGCAGCTGTTGCCACGGAAGGTTGGTGCTGCTCTAAGTAGCAGCACAAGGAGCTGTCTTTGGAGTTCCTTCTTCTGCTGCCAGCGTGACTTTTCCAGGCAAGCGAGTGGCAGCCCCGCTTTCCCTGCAGCCTGTAGGATGCGCACACAAGCCGTGTGCGCGGCAGCTTGGTTCTTCGCTTTTCGTAGCGAGTGGCGCTTTCATTGCCCCGGAGGCGAACAGCCGTCTGCTTCTCGCGCAGAAAGCTCTGCCGGCGGAGGGGCGCACCAGAGCACTGCTTCTGCCGAAACACGCCTGGGCCATACACAGTCCCCTCTCAGGGCTACGTGGCAGCACACTCTGCCTCTCCTGTGCTCCGCATCGGAACAGAAAGGTCCTCGGCTACGTCTCGCACGGAGAACTGTGCCAGAAGCGCACGCTTGCCGGCGCTGGCCCCTGCAACTCGGAGAAACTTGTCTTTGCACCACATTCCCGGGCAGTCCCCTTTGACAGCCTGCACAACGCCCTCAGATGGCGGTGCTCTTTGCACGGTTCTTGGCAGCTCCAAGTACCCCCGCGCACATGACAGGCTCCTAAAGACCAAAGAGGCGAGTAGTCGTCTCGCCCAGAAACGGGGAGCGGCACAAAAGCATGATCTTCACGAGCCATTCTCGTCGGCCAGCCGGTTGTGCTCTGTCGAAAGGCTTGGACACCTAAACACTCAAGCGCTGCTTTCCTGGCGCATTTCTCGAAGCGAGAGCTAGACGGGCACTTTGGACCCTATCGAAACAGAAGGAGAATGATTCTACCTGCAGCTGAGGCAAATCCGTGCACAGCACGTTGTGCATGCCAGCACTGTACACGCTGATGAGCAGCAAAGCTGAATGCCCTCGCTGGGCTTCAGTTCTCTCCAGACGGCAGCAGGCGAAGACTGAAGGCGCGGAGCACGGGACTTCTGGGTGCTCGCTAGCGAATTGCCAAAGTCCGGCCAAATGCTCCTTCGCAAGCACATTTCGCCGAGAAGACTCTTGCTGCTTCAGGAAGTAAGGCGCAGCCCTTCGACTTCATCCCACAAGCTGGCTAGGAAGCAGTTTCTTACAGCTTCAGTGTTGCAGAGTGCATGCAGCTTGAGCTCAGCCAGAAGGAGGCGTCTACAAAGGAGGCGTTCTTGAAGCAGCCCTTCTCCAAGCACAAGCCACGGAGGCTCTGTAGCTTCCTTCTCAGCTGGACATGCCGGCACACTGTTCACGCTCGCATCACCGTTGCCAACTTCCAGCAGCTGCTAGCATGCAAACAGGCTCGAGAAGTCAAAGCCAGTGCTGTGCTGCACCTTCGCCTTCGCCCACGTAAGCCACGTCAGTGCACTCTGTACTTGTCTCCTCTGCTGCAGCTAGCGTGATCTTCTCTGCAGCTCGGAGGCTCAAGGGAAGAGCAGCTGTTGCCACGGAAGGTTGGTGCTGCTCTAAGTAGCAGCACAAGGAGCTGTCTTTGGAGTTCCTTCTTCTGCTGCCAGCGTGACTTTTCCAGGCAAGCGAGTGGCAGCCCCGCTTTCCCTGCAGCCTGTAGGATGCGCACACAAGCCGTGTGCGCGGCAGCTTGGTTCTTCGCTTTTCGTAGCGAGTGGCGCTTTCATTGCCCCGGAGGCGAACAGCCGTCTGCTTCTCGCGCAGAAAGCTCTGCCGGCGGAGGGGCGCACCAGAGCACTGCTTCTGCCGAAACACGCCTGGGCCATACACAGTCCCCTCTCAGGGCTACGTGGCAGCACACTCTGCCTCTCCTGTGCTCCGCATCGGAACAGAAAGGTCCTCGGCTACGTCTCGCACGGAGAACTGTGCCAGAAGCGCACGCTTGCCGGCGCTGGCCCCTGCAACTCGGAGAAACTTGTCTTTGCACCACATTCCCGGGCAGTCCCCTTTGACAGCCTGCACAACGCCCTCAGATGGCGGTGCTCTTTGCACGGTTCTTGGCAGCTCCAAGTACCCCCGCGCACATGACAGGCTCCTAAAGACCAAAGAGGCGAGTAGTCGTCTCGCCCAGAAACGGGGAGCGGCACAAAAGCATGATCTTCACGAGCCATTCTCGTCGGCCAGCCGGTTGTGCTCTGTCGAAAGGCTTGGACACCTAAACACTCAAGCGCTGCTTTCCTGGCGCATTTCTCGAAGCGAGAGCTAGACGGGCACTTTGGACCCTATCGAAACAGAAGGAGAATGATTCTACCTGCAGCTGAGGCAAATCCGTGCACAGCACGTTGTGCATGCCAGCACTGTACACGCTGATGAGCAGCAAAGCTGAATGCCCTCGCTGGGCTTCAGTTCTCTCCAGACGGCAGCAGGCGAAGACTGAAGGCGCGGAGCACGGGACTTCTGGGTGCTCGCTAGCGAATTGCCAAAGTCCGGCCAAATGCTCCTTCGCAAGCACATTTCGCCGAGAAGACTCTTGCTGCTTCAGGAAGTAAGGCGCAGCCCTTCGACTTCATCCCACAAGCTGGCTAGGAAGCAGTTTCTTACAGCTTCAGTGTTGCAGAGTGCGTGCAGCTTGAGCTCAGCCGGAAGGAGGCGTCTACAAAGGAGGGGTTCTTGAAGCAGCCCTTCTCCAAGCACAAGCCACTGAGGCTCTGTAGCTTCCTTCTCAGCTGGACATGCCGGCACACTGTTCACGCTCGCATCACCGTTGCCAACTTCCAGCAGCTGCTAGCATGCAAACAGGCTCGAGAAGTCAAAGCCAGTGCTGTGCTGCACCTTCGCCTTCGCCCACGTAAGCCACGTCAGTGCACTCTGTACTTGTCTCCTCTGCTGCAGCTAGCGTGATCTTCTCTGCAGCTCGGAGGCTCAAGGGAAGAGCAGCTGTTGCCACGGAAGGTTGGTGCTGCTCTAAGTAGCAGCACAAGGAGCTGTCTTTGGAGTTCCTTCTTCTGCTGCCAGCGTGACTTTTCCAGGCAAGCGAGTGGCAGCCCCGCTTTCCCTGCAGCCTGTAGGATGCGCACACAAGCCGTGTGCACGGCAGCTTGGTTCTTCGCTTTTCGTAGCGAGTGGCGCTTTCATTGCCCCGGAGGCGAACAGCCGTCTGCTTCTCGCGCAGAAAGCTCTGCCGGCGGAGGGGCGCACCAGAGCACTGCTTCTGCCGAAACACGCCTGGGCCATACACAGTCCCCTCTCAGGGCTACGTGGCAGCACACTCTGCCTCTCCTGTGCTCCGCATCGGAACAGAAAGGTCCTCGGCTACGTCTCGCACGGAGAACTGTGCCAGAAGCGCACGCTTGCCGGCGCTGGCCCCTGCAACTCGGAGAAACTTGTCTTTGCACCACATTCCCGGGCAGTCCCCTTTGACAGCCTGCACAACGCCCTCAGATGGCGGTGCTCTTTGCACGGTTCTTGGCAGCTCCAAGTACCCCCGCGCACATGACAGGCTCCTAAAGACCAAAGAGGCGAGTAGTCGTCTCGCCCAGAAACGGGGAGCGGCACAAAAGCATGATCTTCACGAGCCATTCTCGTCGGCCAGCCAGTTGTGCTCTGTCGAAAGGCTTGGACACCTAAACACTCAAGCGCTGCTTTCCTGGCGCATTTCTCGAAGCGAGAGCTAGACGGGCACTTTGGACCCTATCGAAACAGAAGGAGAATGATTCTACCTGCAGCTGAGGCAAATCCGTGCACAGCACGTTGTGCATGCCAGCACTGTACACGCTGATGAGCAGCAAAGCTGAATGCCCTCGCTGGGCTTCAGTTCTCTCCAGACGGCAGCAGGCGAAGACTGAAGGCGCGGAGCACGGGACTTCTGGGTGCTCGCTAGCGAATTGCCAAAGTCCGGCCAAATGCTCCTTCGCAAGCACATTTCGCCGAGAAGACTCTTGCTGCTTCAGGAAGTAAGGCGCAGCCCTTCGACTTCATCCCACAAGCTGGCTAGGAAGCAGTTTCTTACAGCTTCAGTGTTGCAGAGTGCATGCAGCTTGAGCTCAGCCAGAAGGAGGCGTCTACAAAGGAGGCGTTCTTGAAGCAGCCCTTCTCCAAGCACAAGCCACGGAGGCTCTGTAGCTTCCTTCTCAGCTGGACATGCCGGCACACTGTTCACGCTCGCATCACCGTTGCCAACTTCCAGCAGCTGCTAGCATGCAAACAGGCTCGAGAAGTCAAAGCCAGTGCTGTGCTGCACCTTCGCCTTCGCCCACGTAAGCCACGTCAGTGCACTCTGTACTTGTCTCCTCTGCTGCAGCTAGCGTGATCTTCTCTGCAGCTCGGAGGCTCAAGGGAAGAGCAGCTGTTGCCACGGAAGGTTGGTGCTGCTCTAAGTAGCAGCACAAGGAGCTGTCTTTGGAGTTCCTTCTTCTGCTGCCAGCGTGACTTTTCCAGGCAAGCGAGTGGCAGCCCCGCTTTCCCTGCAGCCTGTAGGATGCGCACACAAGCCGTGTGCGCGGCAGCTTGGTTCTTCGCTTTTCGTAGCGAGTGGCGCTTTCATTGCCCCGGAGGCGAACAGCCGTCTGCTTCTCGCGCAGAAAGCTCTGCCGGCGGAGGGGCGCACCAGAGCACTGCTTCTGCCGAAACACGCCTGGGCCATACACAGTCCCCTCTCAGGGCTACGTGGCAGCACACTCTGCCTCTCCTGTGCTCCGCATCGGAACAGAAAGGTCCTCGGCTACGTCTCGCACGGAGAACTGTGCCAGAAGCGCACGCTTGCCGGCGCTGGCCCCTGCAACTCGGAGAAACTTGTCTTTGCACCACATTCCCGGGCAGTCCCCTTTGACAGCCTGCACAACGCCCTCAGATGGCGGTGCTCTTTGCACGGTTCTTGGCAGCTCCAAGTACCCCCGCGCACATGACAGGCTCCTAAAGACCAAAGAGGCGAGTAGTCGTCTCGCCCAGAAACGGGGAGCGGCACAAAAGCATGATCTTCACGAGCCATTCTCGTCGGCCAGCCGGTTGTGCTCTGTCGAAAGGCTTGGACACCTAAACACTCAAGCGCTGCTTTCCTGGCGCATTTCTCGAAGCGAGAGCTAGACGGGCACTTTGGACCCTATCGAAACAGAAGGAGAATGATTCTACCTGCAGCTGAGGCAAATCCGTGCACAGCACGTTGTGCATGCCAGCACTGTACACGCTGATGAGCAGCAAAGCTGAATGCCCTCGCTGGGCTTCAGTTCTCTCCAGACGGCAGCAGGCGAAGACTGAAGGCGCGGAGCACGGGACTTCTGGGTGCTCGCTAGCGAATTGCCAAAGTCCGGCCAAATGCTCCTTCGCAAGCACATTTCGCCGAGAAGACTCTTGCTGCTTCAGGAAGTAAGGCGCAGCCCTTCGACTTCATCCCACAAGCTGGCTAGGAAGCAGTTTCTTACAGCTTCAGTGTTGCAGAGTGCGTGCAGCTTGAGCTCAGCCGGAAGGAGGCGTCTACAAAGGAGGGGTTCTTGAAGCAGCCCTTCTCCAAGCACAAGCCACTGAGGCTCTGTAGCTTCCTTCTCAGCTGGACATGCCGGCACACTGTTCACGCTCGCATCACCGTTGCCAACTTCCAGCAGCTGCTAGCATGCAAACAGGCTCGAGAAGTCAAAGCCAGTGCTGTGCTGCACCTTCGCCTTCGCCCACGTAAGCCACGTCAGTGCACTCTGTACTTGTCTCCTCTGCTGCAGCTAGCGTGATCTTCTCTGCAGCTCGGAGGCTCAAGGGAAGAGCAGCTGTTGCCACGGAAGGTTGGTGCTGCTCTAAGTAGCAGCACAAGGAGCTGTCTTTGGAGTTCCTTCTTCTGCTGCCAGCGTGACTTTTCCAGGCAAGCGAGTGGCAGCCCCGCTTTCCCTGCAGCCTGTAGGATGCGCACACAAGCCGTGTGCGCGGCAGCTTGGTTCTTCGCTTTTCGTAGCGAGTGGCGCTTTCATTGCCCCGGAGGCGAACAGCCGTCTGCTTCTCGCGCAGAAAGCTCTGCCGGCGGAGGGGCGCACCAGAGCACTGCTTCTGCCGAAACACGCCTGGGCCATACACAGTCCCCTCTCAGGGCTACGTGGCAGCACACTCTGCCTCTCCTGTGCTCCGCATCGGAACAGAAAGGTCCTCGGCTACGTCTCGCACGGAGAACTGTGCCAGAAGCGCACGCTTGCCGGCGCTGGCCCCTGCAACTCGGAGAAACTTGTCTTTGCACCACATTCCCGGGCAGTCCCCTTTGACAGCCTGCACAACGCCCTCAGATGGCGGTGCTCTTTGCACGGTTCTTGGCAGCTCCAAGTACCCCCGCGCACATGACAGGCTCCTAAAGACCAAAGAGGCGAGTAGTCGTCTCGCCCAGAAACGGGGAGCGGCACAAAAGCATGATCTTCACGAGCCATTCTCGTCGGCCAGCCGGTTGTGCTCTGTCGAAAGGCTTGGACACCTAAACACTCAAGCGCTGCTTTCCTGGCGCATTTCTCGAAGCGAGAGCTAGACGGGCACTTTGGACCCTATCGAAACAGAAGGAGAATGATTCTACCTGCAGCTGAGGCAAATCCGTGCACAGCACGTTGTGCATGCCAGCACTGTACACGCTGATGAGCAGCAAAGCTGAATGCCCTCGCTGGGCTTCAGTTCTCTCCAGACGGCAGCAGGCGAAGACTGAAGGCGCGGAGCACGGGACTTCTGGGTGCTCGCTAGCGAATTGCCAAAGTCCGGCCAAATGCTCCTTCGCAAGCCCATTTCGCCGAGAAGACTCTTGCTGCTTCAGGAAGTAAGGCGCAGCCCTTCGACTTCATCCCACAAGCCGGCTAGGAAGCAGTTTCTTACAGCTTCAGTGTTGCAGAGTGCGTGCAGCTTGAGCTCAGCCGGAAGGAGGCGTCTACAAAGGAGGGGTTCTTGAAGCAGCCCTTCTCCAAGCACAAGCCACGGAGGCTCTGTAGCTTCCTTCTCAGCTGGACATGCCGGCACACTGTTCACGCTCGCATCACCGTTGCCAACTTCCAGCAGCTGCTAGCATGCAAACAGGCTCGAGAAGTCAAAGCCAGTGCTGTGCTGCACCTTCGCCTTCGCCCACGTAAGCCACGTCAGTGCACTCTGTACTTGTCTCCTCTGCTGCAGCTAGCGTGATCTTCTCTGCAGCTCGGAGGCTCAAGGGAAGAGCAGCTGTTGCCACGGAAGGTTGGTGCTGCTCTAAGTAGCAGCACAAGGAGCTGTCTTTGGAGTTCCTTCTTCTGCTGCCAGCGTGACTTTTCCAGGCAAGCGAGTGGCAGCCCCGCTTTCCCTGCAGCCTGTAGGATGCGCACACAAGCCGTGTGCACGGCAGCTTGGTTCTTCGCTTTTCGTAGCGAGTGGCGCTTTCATTGCCCCGGAGGCGAACAGCCGTCTGCTTCTCGCGCAGAAAGCTCTGCCGGCGGAGGGGCGCACCAGAGCACTGCTTCTGCCGAAACACGCCTGGGCCATACACAGTCCCCTCTCAGGGCTACGTGGCAGCACACTCTGCCTCTCCTGTGCTCCGCATCGGAACAGAAAGGTCCTCGGCTACGTCTCGCACGGAGAACTGTGCCAGAAGCGCACGCTTGCCGGCGCTGGCCCCTGCAACTCGGAGAAACTTGTCTTTGCACCACATTCCCGGGCAGTCCCCTTTGACAGCCTGCACAACGCCCTCAGATGGCGGTGCTCTTTGCACGGTTCTTGGCAGCTCCAAGTACCCCCGCGCACATGACAGGCTCCTAAAGACCAAAGAGGCGAGTAGTCGTCTCGCCCAGAAACGGGGAGCGGCACAAAAGCATGATCTTCACGAGCCATTCTCGTCGGCCAGCCGGTTGTGCTCTGTCGAAAGGCTTGGACACCTAAACACTCAAGCGCTGCTTTCCTGGCGCATTTCTCGAAGCGAGAGCTAGACGGGCACTTTGGACCCTATCGAAACAGAAGGAGAATGATTCTACCTGCAGCTGAGGCAAATCCGTGCACAGCACGTTGTGCATGCCAGCACTGTACACGCTGATGAGCAGCAAAGCTGAATGCCCTCGCTGGGCTTCAGTTCTCTCCAGACGGCAGCAGGCGAAGACTGAAGGCGCGGAGCACGGGACTTCTGGGTGCTCGCTAGCGAATTGCCAAAGTCCGGCCAAATGCTCCTTCGCAAGCACATTTCGCCGAGAAGACTCTTGCTGCTTCAGGAAGTAAGGCGCAGCCCTTCGACTTCATCCCACAAGCCGGCTAGGAAGCAGTTTCTTACAGCTTCAGTGTTGCAGAGTGCGTGCAGCTTGAGCTCAGCCGGAAGGAGGCGTCTACAAAGGAGGGGTTCTTGAAGCAGCCCTTCTCCAAGCACAAGCCACTGAGGCTCTGTAGCTTCCTTCTCAGCTGGACATGCCGGCACACTGTTCACGCTCGCATCACCGTTGCCAACTTCCAGCAGCTGCTAGCATGCAAACAGGCTCGAGAAGTCAAAGCCAGTGCTGTGCTGCACCTTCGCCTTCGCCCACGTAAGCCACGTCAGTGCACTCTGTACTTGTCTCCTCTGCTGCAGCTAGCGTGATCTTCTCTGCAGCTCGGAGGCTCAAGGGAAGAGCAGCTGTTGCCACGGAAGGTTGGTGCTGCTCTAAGTAGCAGCACAAGGAGCTGTCTTTGGAGTTCCTTCTTCTGCTGCCAGCGTGACTTTTCCAGGCAAGCGAGTGGCAGCCCCGCTTTCCCTGCAGCCTGTAGGATGCGCACACAAGCCGTGTGCGCGGCAGCTTGGTTCTTCGCTTTTCGTAGCGAGTGGCGCTTTCATTGCCCCGGAGGCGAACAGCCGTCTGCTTCTCGCGCAGAAAGCTCTGCCGGCGGAGGGGCGCACCAGAGCACTGCTTCTGCCGAAACACGCCTGGGCCATACACAGTCCCCTCTCAGGGCTACGTGGCAGCACACTCTGCCTCTCCTGTGCTCCGCATCGGAACAGAAAGGTCCTCGGCTACGTCTCGCACGGAGAACTGTGCCAGAAGCGCACGCTTGCCGGCGCTGGCCCCTGCAACTCGGAGAAACTTGTCTTTGCACCACATTCCCGGGCAGTCCCCTTTGACAGCCTGCACAACGCCCTCAGATGGCGGTGCTCTTTGCACGGTTCTTGGCAGCTCCAAGTACCCCCGCGCACATGACAGGCTCCTAAAGACCAAAGAGGCGAGTAGTCGTCTCGCCCAGAAACGGGGAGCGGCACAAAAGCATGATCTTCACGAGCCATTCTCGTCGGCCAGCCGGTTGTGCTCTGTCGAAAGGCTTGGACACCTAAACACTCAAGCGCTGCTTTCCTGGCGCATTTCTCGAAGCAAGAGCTAGACGGGCACTTTGGACCCTATCGAAACAGAAGGAGAATGATTCTACCTGCAGCTGAGGCAAATCCGTGCACAGCACGTTGTGCATGCCAGCACTGTACACGCTGATGAGCAGCAAAGCTGAATGCCCTCGCTGGGCTTCAGTTCTCTCCAGACGGCAGCAGGCGAAGACTGAAGGCGCGGAGCACGGGACTTCTGGGTGCTCGCTAGCGAATTGCCAAAGTCCGGCCAAATGCTCCTTCGCAAGCCCATTTCGCCGAGAAGACTCTTGCTGCTTCAGGAAGTAAGGCGCAGCCCTTCGACTTCATCCCACAAGCCGGCTAGGAAGCAGTTTCTTACAGCTTCAGTGTTGCAGAGTGCGTGCAGCTTGAGCTCAGCCGGAAGGAGGCGTCTACAAAGGAGGCGTTCTTGAAGCAGCCCTTCTCCAAGCACAAGCCACGGAGGCTCTGTAGCTTCCTTCTCAGCTGGACATGCCGGCACACTGTTCACGCTCGCATCACCGTTGCCAACTTCCAGCAGCTGCTAGCATGCAAACAGGCTCGAGAAGTCAAAGCCAGTGCTGTGCTGCACCTTCGCCTTCGCCCACGTAAGCCACGTCAGTGCACTCTGTACTTGTCTCCTCTGCTGCAGCTAGCGTGATCTTCTCTGCAGCTCGGAGGCTCAAGGGAAGAGCAGCTGTTGCCACGGAAGGTTGGTGCTGCTCTAAGTAGCAGCACAAGGAGCTGTCTTTGGAGTTCCTTCTTCTGCTGCCAGCGTGACTTTTCCAGGCAAGCGAGTGGCAGCCCCGCTTTCCCTGCAGCCTGTAGGATGCGCACACAAGCCGTGTGCACGGCAGCTTGGTTCTTCGCTTTTCGTAGCGAGTGGCGCTTTCATTGCCCCGGAGGCGAACAGCCGTCTGCTTCTCGCGCAGAAAGCTCTGCCGGCGGAGGGGCGCACCAGAGCACTGCTTCTGCCGAAACACGCCTGGGCCATACACAGTCCCCTCTCAGGGCTACGTGGCAGCACACTCTGCCTCTCCTGTGCTCCGCATCGGAACAGAAAGGTCCTCGGCTACGTCTCGCACGGAGAACTGTGCCAGAAGCGCACGCTTGCCGGCGCTGGCCCCTGCAACTCGGAGAAACTTGTCTTTGCACCACATTCCCGGGCAGTCCCCTTTGACAGCCTGCACAACGCCCTCAGATGGCGGTGCTCTTTGCACGGTTCTTGGCAGCTCCAAGTACCCCCGCGCACATGACAGGCTCCTAAAGACCAAAGAGGCGAGTAGTCGTCTCGCCCAGAAACGGGGAGCGGCACAAAAGCATGATCTTCACGAGCCATTCTCGTCGGCCAGCCGGTTGTGCTCTGTCGAAAGGCTTGGACACCTAAACACTCAAGCGCTGCTTTCCTGGCGCATTTCTCGAAGCGAGAGCTAGACGGGCACTTTGGACCCTATCGAAACAGAAGGAGAATGATTCTACCTGCAGCTGAGGCAAATCCGTGCACAGCACGTTGTGCATGCCAGCACTGTACACGCTGATGAGCAGCAAAGCTGAATGCCCTCGCTGGGCTTCAGTTCTCTCCAGACGGCAGCAGGCGAAGACTGAAGGCGCGGAGCACGGGACTTCTGGGTGCTCGCTAGCGAATTGCCAAAGTCCGGCCAAATGCTCCTTCGCAAGCACATTTCGCCGAGAAGACTCTTGCTGCTTCAGGAAGTAAGGCGCAGCCCTTCGACTTCATCCCACAAGCCGGCTAGGAAGCAGTTTCTTACAGCTTCAGTGTTGCAGAGTGCGTGCAGCTTGAGCTCAGCCGGAAGGAGGCGTCTACAAAGGAGGGGTTCTTGAAGCAGCCCTTCTCCAAGCACAAGCCACTGAGGCTCTGTAGCTTCCTTCTCAGCTGGACATGCCGGCACACTGTTCACGCTCGCATCACCGTTGCCAACTTCCAGCAGCTGCTAGCATGCAAACAGGCTCGAGAAGTCAAAGCCAGTGCTGTGCTGCACCTTCGCCTTCGCCCACGTAAGCCACGTCAGTGCACTCTGTACTTGTCTCCTCTGCTGCAGCTAGCGTGATCTTCTCTGCAGCTCGGAGGCTCAAGGGAAGAGCAGCTGTTGCCACGGAAGGTTGGTGCTGCTCTAAGTAGCAGCACAAGGAGCTGTCTTTGGAGTTCCTTCTTCTGCTGCCAGCGTGACTTTTCCAGGCAAGCGAGTGGCAGCCCCGCTTTCCCTGCAGCCTGTAGGATGCGCACACAAGCCGTGTGCGCGGCAGCTTGGTTCTTCGCTTTTCGTAGCGAGTGGCGCTTTCATTGCCCCGGAGGCGAACAGCCGTCTGCTTCTCGCGCAGAAAGCTCTGCCGGCGGAGGGGCGCACCAGAGCACTGCTTCTGCCGAAACACGCCTGGGCCATACACAGTCCCCTCTCAGGGCTACGTGGCAGCACACTCTGCCTCTCCTGTGCTCCGCATCGGAACAGAAAGGTCCTCGGCTACGTCTCGCACGGAGAACTGTGCCAGAAGCGCACGCTTGCCGGCGCTGGCCCCTGCAACTCGGAGAAACTTGTCTTTGCACCACATTCCCGGGCAGTCCCCTTTGACAGCCTGCACAACGCCCTCAGATGGCGGTGCTCTTTGCACGGTTCTTGGCAGCTCCAAGTACCCCCGCGCACATGACAGGCTCCTAAAGACCAAAGAGGCGAGTAGTCGTCTCGCCCAGAAACGGGGAGCGGCACAAAAGCATGATCTTCACGAGCCATTCTCGTCGGCCAGCCGGTTGTGCTCTGTCGAAAGGCTTGGACACCTAAACACTCAAGCGCTGCTTTCCTGGCGCATTTCTCGAAGCGAGAGCTAGACGGGCACTTTGGACCCTATCGAAACAGAAGGAGAATGATTCTACCTGCAGCTGAGGCAAATCCGTGCACAGCACGTTGTGCATGCCAGCACTGTACACGCTGATGAGCAGCAAAGCTGAATGCCCTCGCTGGGCTTCAGTTCTCTCCAGACGGCAGCAGGCGAAGACTGAAGGCGCGGAGCACGGGACTTCTGGGTGCTCGCTAGCGAATTGCCAAAGTCCGGCCAAATGCTCCTTCGCAAGCACATTTCGCCGAGAAGACTCTTGCTGCTTCAGGAAGTAAGGCGCAGCCCTTCGACTTCATCCCACAAGCTGGCTAGGAAGCAGTTTCTTACAGCTTCAGTGTTGCAGAATGCATGCAGCTTGAGCTCAGCCAGAAGGAGGCGTCTACAAAGGAGGCGTTCTTGAAGCAGCCCTTCTCCAAGCACAAGCCACGGAGGCTCTGTAGCTTCCTTCTCAGCTGGACATGCCGGCACACTGTTCACGCTCGCATCACCGTTGCCAACTTCCAGCAGCTGCTAGCATGCAAACAGGCTCGAGAAGTCAAAGCCAGTGCTGTGCTGCACCTTCGCCTTCGCCCACGTAAGCCACGTCAGTGCACTCTGTACTTGTCTCCTCTGCTGCAGCTAGCGTGATCTTCTCTGCAGCTCGGAGGCTCAAGGGAAGAGCAGCTGTTGCCACGGAAGGTTGGTGCTGCTCTAAGTAGCAGCACAAGGAGCTGTCTTTGGAGTTCCTTCTTCTGCTGCCAGCGTGACTTTTCCAGGCAAGCGAGTGGCAGCCCCGCTTTCCCTGCAGCCTGTAGGATGCGCACACAAGCCGTGTGCGCGGCAGCTTGGTTCTTCGCTTTTCGTAGCGAGTGGCGCTTTCATTGCCCCGGAGGCGAACAGCCGTCTGCTTCTCGCGCAGAAAGCTCTGCCGGCGGAGGGGCGCACCAGAGCACTGCTTCTGCCGAAACACGCCTGGGCCATACACAGTCCCCTCTCAGGGCTACGTGGCAGCACACTCTGCCTCTCCTGTGCTCCGCATCGGAACAGAAAGGTCCTCGGCTACGTCTCGCACGGAGAACTGTGCCAGAAGCGCACGCTTGCCGGCGCTGGCCCCTGCAACTCGGAGAAACTTGTCTTTGCACCACATTCCCGGGCAGTCCCCTTTGACAGCCTGCACAACGCCCTCAGATGGCGGTGCTCTTTGCACGGTTCTTGGCAGCTCCAAGTACCCCCGCGCACATGACAGGCTCCTAAAGACCAAAGAGGCGAGTAGTCGTCTCGCCCAGAAACGGGGAGCGGCACAAAAGCATGATCTTCACGAGCCATTCTCGTCGGCCAGCCGGTTGTGCTCTGTCGAAAGGCTTGGACACCTAAACACTCAAGCGCTGCTTTCCTGGCGCATTTCTCGAAGCGAGAGCTAGACGGGCACTTTGGACCCTATCGAAACAGAAGGAGAATGATTCTACCTGCAGCTGAGGCAAATCCGTGCACAGCACGTTGTGCATGCCAGCACTGTACACGCTGATGAGCAGCAAAGCTGAATGCCCTCGCTGGGCTTCAGTTCTCTCCAGACGGCAGCAGGCGAAGACTGAAGGCGCGGAGCACGGGACTTCTGGGTGCTCGCTAGCGAATTGCCAAAGTCCGGCCAAATGCTCCTTCGCAAGCACATTTCGCCGAGAAGACTCTTGCTGCTTCAGGAAGTAAGGCGCAGCCCTTCGACTTCATCCCACAAGCCGGCTAGGAAGCAGTTTCTTACAGCTTCAGTGTTGCAGAGTGCATGCAGCTTGAGCTCAGCCGGAAGGAGGCGTCTACAAAGGAGGCGTTCTTGAAGCAGCCCTTCTCCAAGCACAAGCCACGGAGGCTCTGTAGCTTCCTTCTCAGCTGGACATGCCGGCACACTGTTCACGCTCGCATCACCGTTGCCAACTTCCAGCAGCTGCTAGCATGCAAACAGGCTCGAGAAGTCAAAGCCAGTGCTGTGCTGCACCTTCGCCTTCGCCCACGTAAGCCACGTCAGTGCACTCTGTACTTGTCTCCTCTGCTGCAGCTAGCGTGATCTTCTCTGCAGCTCGGAGGCTCAAGGGAAGAGCAGCTGTTGCCACGGAAGGTTGGTGCTGCTCTAAGTAGCAGCACAAGGAGCTGTCTTTGGAGTTCCTTCTTCTGCTGCCAGCGTGACTTTTCCAGGCAAGCGAGTGGCAGCCCCGCTTTCCCTGCAGCCTGTAGGATGCGCACACAAGCCGTGTGCACGGCAGCTTGGTTCTTCGCTTTTCGTAGCGAGTGGCGCTTTCATTGCCCCGGAGGCGAACAGCCGTCTGCTTCTCGCGCAGAAAGCTCTGCCGGCGGAGGGGCGCACCAGAGCACTGCTTCTGCCGAAACACGCCTGGGCCATACACAGTCCCCTCTCAGGGCTACGTGGCAGCACACTCTGCCTCTCCTGTGCTCCGCATCGGAACAGAAAGGTCCTCGGCTACGTCTCGCACGGAGAACTGTGCCAGAAGCGCACGCTTGCCGGCGCTGGCCCCTGCAACTCGGAGAAACTTGTCTTTGCACCACATTCCCGGGCAGTCCCCTTTGACAGCCTGCACAACGCCCTCAGATGGCGGTGCTCTTTGCACGGTTCTTGGCAGCTCCAAGTACCCCCGCGCACATGACAGGCTCCTAAAGACCAAAGAGGCGAGTAGTCGTCTCGCCCAGAAACGGGGAGCGGCACAAAAGCATGATCTTCACGAGCCATTCTCGTCGGCCAGCCGGTTGTGCTCTGTCGAAAGGCTTGGACACCTAAACACTCAAGCGCTGCTTTCCTGGCGCATTTCTCGAAGCGAGAGCTAGACGGGCACTTTGGACCCTATCGAAACAGAAGGAGAATGATTCTACCTGCAGCTGAGGCAAATCCGTGCACAGCACGTTGTGCATGCCAGCACTGTACACGCTGATGAGCAGCAAAGCTGAATGCCCTCGCTGGGCTTCAGTTCTCTCCAGACGGCAGCAGGCGAAGACTGAAGGCGCGGAGCACGGGACTTCTGGGTGCTCGCTAGCGAATTGCCAAAGTCCGGCCAAATGCTCCTTCGCAAGCACATTTCGCCGAGAAGACTCTTGCTGCTTCAGGAAGTAAGGCGCAGCCCTTCGACTTCATCCCACAAGCTGGCTAGGAAGCAGTTTCTTACAGCTTCAGTGTTGCAGAGTGCGTGCAGCTTGAGCTCA
Organism: Corvus hawaiiensis; assembly: GCF_020740725.1. Taxonomy (NCBI): domain Eukaryota; kingdom Metazoa; phylum Chordata; class Aves; order Passeriformes; family Corvidae; genus Corvus; species Corvus hawaiiensis. The sequence goes on along the minus strand of NC_063221.1, from coordinate 6,564,254 downwards.
GCCAGAAGGAGGCGTCTACAAAGGAGGCGTTCTTGAAGCAGCCCTTCTCCAAGCACAAGCCACGGAGGCTCTGTAGCTTCCTTCTCAGCTGGACATGCCGGCACACTGTTCACGCTCGCATCACCGTTGCCAACTTCCAGCAGCTGCTAGCATGCAAACAGGCTCGAGAAGTCAAAGCCAGTGCTGTGCTGCACCTTCGCCTTCGCCCACGTAAGCCACGTCAGTGCACTCTGTACTTGTCTCCTCTGCTGCAGCTAGCGTGATCTTCTCTGCAGCTCGGAGGCTCAAGGGAAGAGCAGCTGTTGCCACGGAAGGTTGGTGCTGCTCTAAGTAGCAGCACAAGGAGCTGTCTTTGGAGTTCCTTCTTCTGCTGCCAGCGTGACTTTTCCAGGCAAGCGAGTGGCAGCCCCGCTTTCCCTGCAGCCTGTAGGATGCGCACACAAGCCGTGTGCACGGCAGCTTGGTTCTTCGCTTTTCGTAGCGAGTGGCGCTTTCATTGCCCCGGAGGCGAACAGCCGTCTGCTTCTCGCGCAGAAAGCTCTGCTGGCGGAGGGGCGCACCAGAGCACTGCTTCTGCCGAAACACGCCTGGGCCATACACAGTCCCCTCTCAGGGCTACGTGGCAGCACACTCTGCCTCTCCTGTGCTCCGCATCGGAACAGAAAGGTCCTCGGCTACGTCTCGCACGGAGAACTGTGCCAGAAGCGCACGCTTGCCGGCGCTGGCCCCTGCAACTCGGAGAAACTTGTCTTTGCACCACATTCCCGGGCAGTCCCCTTTGACAGCCTGCACAACGCCCTCAGATGGCGGTGCTCTTTGCACGGTTCTTGGCAGCTCCAAGTACCCCCGCGCACATGACAGGCTCCTAAAGACCAAAGAGGCGAGTAGTCGTCTCGCCCAGAAACGGGGAGCGGCACAAAAGCATGATCTTCACGAGCCATTCTCGTCGGCCAGCCGGTTGTGCTCTGTCGAAAGGCTTGGACACCTAAACACTCAAGCGCTGCTTTCCTGGCGCATTTCTCGAAGCGAGAGCTAGACGGGCACTTTGGACCCTATCGAAACAGAAGGAGAATGATTCTACCTGCAGCTGAGGCAAATCCGTGCACAGCACGTTGTGCATGCCAGCACCGTACACGCTGATGAGCAGCAAAGCTGAATGCCCTCGCTGGGCTTCAGTTCTCTCCAGACGGCAGCAGGCGAAGACTGAAGGCGCGGAGCACGGGACTTCTGGGTGCTCGCTAGCGAATTGCCAAAGTCCGGCCAAATGCTCCTTCGCAAGCACATTTCGCCGAGAAGACTCTTGCTGCTTCAGGAAGTAAGGCGCAGCCCTTCGACTTCATCCCACAAGCCGGCTAGGAAGCAGTTTCTTACAGCTTCAGTGTTGCAGAGTGCGTGCAGCTTGAGCTCAGCCGGAAGGAGGCGTCTACAAAGGAGGCGTTCTTGAAGCAGCCCTTCTCCAAGCACAAGCCACGGAGGCTCTGTAGCTTCCTTCTCAGCTGGACATGCCGGCACACTGTTCACGCTCGCATCACCGTTGCCAACTTCCAGCAGCTGCTAGCATGCAAACAGGCTCGAGAAGTCAAAGCCAGTGCTGTGCTGCACCTTCGCCTTCGCCCACGTAAGCCACGTCAGTGCACTCTGTACTTGTCTCCTCTGCTGCAGCTAGCGTGATCTTCTCTGCAGCTCGGAGGCTCAAGGGAAGAGCAGCTGTTGCCACGGAAGGTTGGTGCTGCTCTAAGTAGCAGCACAAGGAGCTGTCTTTGGAGTTCCTTCTTCTGCTGCCAGCGTGACTTTTCCAGGCAAGCGAGTGGCAGCCCCGCTTTCCCTGCAGCCTGTAGGATGCGCACACAAGCCGTGTGCACGGCAGCTTGGTTCTTCGCTTTTCGTAGCGAGTGGCGCTTTCATTGCCCCGGAGGCGAACAGCCGTCTGCTTCTCGCGCAGAAAGCTCTGCCGGCGGAGGGGCGCACCAGAGCACTGCTTCTGCCGAAACACGCCTGGGCCATACACAGTCCCCTCTCAGGGCTACGTGGCAGCACACTCTGCCTCTCCTGTGCTCCGCATCGGAACAGAAAGGTCCTCGGCTACGTCTCGCACGGAGAACTGTGCCAGAAGCGCACGCTTGCCGGCGCTGGCCCCTGCAACTCGGAGAAACTTGTCTTTGCACCACATTCCCGGGCAGTCCCCTTTGACAGCCTGCACAACGCCCTCAGATGGCGGTGCTCTTTGCACGGTTCTTGGCAGCTCCAAGTACCCCCGCGCACATGACAGGCTCCTAAAGACCAAAGAGGCGAGTAGTCGTCTCGCCCAGAAACGGGGAGCGGCACAAAAGCATGATCTTCACGAGCCATTCTCGTCGGCCAGCCGGTTGTGCTCTGTCGAAAGGCTTGGACACCTAAACACTCAAGCGCTGCTTTCCTGGCGCATTTCTCGAAGCGAGAGCTAGACGGGCACTTTGGACCCTATCGAAACAGAAGGAGAATGATTCTACCTGCAGCTGAGGCAAATCCGTGCACAGCACGTTGTGCATGCCAGCACTGTACACGCTGATGAGCAGCAAAGCTGAATGCCCTCGCTGGGCTTCAGTTCTCTCCAGACGGCAGCAGGCGAAGACTGAAGGCGCGGAGCACGGGACTTCTGGGTGCTCGCTAGCGAATTGCCAAAGTCCGGCCAAATGCTCCTTCGCAAGCACATTTCGCCGAGAAGACTCTTGCTGCTTCAGGAAGTAAGGCGCAGCCCTTCGACTTCATCCCACAAGCCGGCTAGGAAGCAGTTTCTTACAGCTTCAGTGTTGCAGAGTGCGTGCAGCTTGAGCTCAGCCGGAAGGAGGCGTCTACAAAGGAGGCGTTCTTGAAGCAGCCCTTCTCCAAGCACAAGCCACGGAGGCTCTGTAGCTTCCTTCTCAGCTGGACATGCCGGCACACTGTTCACGCTCGCATCACCGTTGCCAACTTCCAGCAGCTGCTAGCATGCAAACAGGCTCGAGAAGTCAAAGCCAGTGCTGTGCTGCACCTTCGCCTTCGCCCACGTAAGCCACGTCAGTGCACTCTGTACTTGTCTCCTCTGCTGCAGCTAGCGTGATCTTCTCTGCAGCTCGGAGGCTCAAGGGAAGAGCAGCTGTTGCCACGGAAGGTTGGTGCTGCTCTAAGTAGCAGCACAAGGAGCTGTCTTTGGAGTTCCTTCTTCTGCTGCCAGCGTGACTTTTCCAGGCAAGCGAGTGGCAGCCCCGCTTTCCCTGCAGCCTGTAGGATGCGCACACAAGCCGTGTGCACGGCAGCTTGGTTCTTCGCTTTTCGTAGCGAGTGGCGCTTTCATTGCCCCGGAGGCGAACAGCCGTCTGCTTCTCGCGCAGAAAGCTCTGCCGGCGGAGGGGCGCACCAGAGCACTGCTTCTGCCGAAACACGCCTGGGCCATACACAGTCCCCTCTCAGGGCTACGTGGCAGCACACTCTGCCTCTCCTGTGCTCCGCATCGGAACAGAAAGGTCCTCGGCTACGTCTCGCACGGAGAACTGTGCCAGAAGCGCACGCTTGCCGGCGCTGGCCCCTGCAACTCGGAGAAACTTGTCTTTGCACCACATTCCCGGGCAGTCCCCTTTGACAGCCTGCACAACGCCCTCAGATGGCGGTGCTCTTTGCACGGTTCTTGGCAGCTCCAAGTACCCCCGCGCACATGACAGGCTCCTAAAGACCAAAGAGGCGAGTAGTCGTCTCGCCCAGAAACGGGGAGCGGCACAAAAGCATGATCTTCACGAGCCATTCTCGTCGGCCAGCCGGTTGTGCTCTGTCGAAAGGCTTGGACACCTAAACACTCAAGCGCTGCTTTCCTGGCGCATTTCTCGAAGCGAGAGCTAGACGGGCACTTTGGACCCTATCGAAACAGAAGGAGAATGATTCTACCTGCAGCTGAGGCAAATCCGTGCACAGCACGTTGTGCATGCCAGCACTGTACACGCTGATGAGCAGCAAAGCTGAATGCCCTCGCTGGGCTTCAGTTCTCTCCAGACGGCAGCAGGCGAAGACTGAAGGCGCGGAGCACGGGACTTCTGGGTGCTCGCTAGCGAATTGCCAAAGTCCGGCCAAATGCTCCTTCGCAAGCCCATTTCGCCGAGAAGACTCTTGCTGCTTCAGGAAGTAAGGCGCAGCCCTTCGACTTCATCCCACAAGCCGGCTAGGAAGCAGTTTCTTACAGCTTCAGTGTTGCAGAGTGCGTGCAGCTTGAGCTCAGCCGGAAGGAGGCGTCTACAAAGGAGGGGTTCTTGAAGCAGCCCTTCTCCAAGCACAAGCCACGGAGGCTCTGTAGCTTCCTTCTCAGCTGGACATGCCGGCACACTGTTCACGCTCGCATCACCGTTGCCAACTTCCAGCAGCTGCTAGCATGCAAACAGGCTCGAGAAGTCAAAGCCAGTGCTGTGCTGCACCTTCGCCTTCGCCCACGTAAGCCACGTCAGTGCACTCTGTACTTGTCTCCTCTGCTGCAGCTAGCGTGATCTTCTCTGCAGCTCGGAGGCTCAAGGGAAGAGCAGCTGTTGCCACGGAAGGTTGGTGCTGCTCTAAGTAGCAGCACAAGGAGCTGTCTTTGGAGTTCCTTCTTCTGCTGCCAGCGTGACTTTTCCAGGCAAGCGAGTGGCAGCCCCGCTTTCCCTGCAGCCTGTAGGATGCGCACACAAGCCGTGTGCACGGCAGCTTGGTTCTTCGCTTTTCGTAGCGAGTGGCGCTTTCATTGCCCCGGAGGCGAACAGCCGTCTGCTTCTCGCGCAGAAAGCTCTGCCGGCGGAGGGGCGCACCAGAGCACTGCTTCTGCCGAAACACGCCTGGGCCATACACAGTCCCCTCTCAGGGCTACGTGGCAGCACACTCTGCCTCTCCTGTGCTCCGCATCGGAACAGAAAGGTCCTCGGCTACGTCTCGCACGGAGAACTGTGCCAGAAGCGCACGCTTGCCGGCGCTGGCCCCTGCAACTCGGAGAAACTTGTCTTTGCACCACATTCCCGGGCAGTCCCCTTTGACAGCCTGCACAACGCCCTCAGATGGCGGTGCTCTTTGCACGGTTCTTGGCAGCTCCAAGTACCCCCGCGCACATGACAGGCTCCTAAAGACCAAAGAGGCGAGTAGTCGTCTCGCCCAGAAACGGGGAGCGGCACAAAAGCATGATCTTCACGAGCCATTCTCGTCGGCCAGCCGGTTGTGCTCTGTCGAAAGGCTTGGACACCTAAACACTCAAGCGCTGCTTTCCTGGCGCATTTCTCGAAGCGAGAGCTAGACGGGCACTTTGGACCCTATCGAAACAGAAGGAGAATGATTCTACCTGCAGCTGAGGCAAATCCGTGCACAGCACGTTGTGCATGCCAGCACTGTACACGCTGATGAGCAGCAAAGCTGAATGCCCTCGCTGGGCTTCAGTTCTCTCCAGACGGCAGCAGGCGAAGACTGAAGGCGCGGAGCACGGGACTTCTGGGTGCTCGCTAGCGAATTGCCAAAGTCCGGCCAAATGCTCCTTCGCAAGCACATTTCGCCGAGAAGACTCTTGCTGCTTCAGGAAGTAAGGCGCAGCCCTTCGACTTCATCCCACAAGCCGGCTAGGAAGCAGTTTCTTACAGCTTCAGTGTTGCAGAGTGCGTGCAGCTTGAGCTCAGCCGGAAGGAGGCGTCTACAAAGGAGGGGTTCTTGAAGCAGCCCTTCTCCAAGCACAAGCCACTGAGGCTCTGTAGCTTCCTTCTCAGCTGGACATGCCGGCACACTGTTCACGCTCGCATCACCGTTGCCAACTTCCAGCAGCTGCTAGCATGCAAACAGGCTCGAGAAGTCAAAGCCAGTGCTGTGCTGCACCTTCGCCTTCGCCCACGTAAGCCACGTCAGTGCACTCTGTACTTGTCTCCTCTGCTGCAGCTAGCGTGATCTTCTCTGCAGCTCGGAGGCTCAAGGGAAGAGCAGCTGTTGCCACGGAAGGTTGGTGCTGCTCTAAGTAGCAGCACAAGGAGCTGTCTTTGGAGTTCCTTCTTCTGCTGCCAGCGTGACTTTTCCAGGCAAGCGAGTGGCAGCCCCGCTTTCCCTGCAGCCTGTAGGATGCGCACACAAGCCGTGTGCGCGGCAGCTTGGTTCTTCGCTTTTCGTAGCGAGTGGCGCTTTCATTGCCCCGGAGGCGAACAGCCGTCTGCTTCTCGCGCAGAAAGCTCTGCCGGCGGAGGGGCGCACCAGAGCACTGCTTCTGCCGAAACACGCCTGGGCCATACACAGTCCCCTCTCAGGGCTACGTGGCAGCACACTCTGCCTCTCCTGTGCTCCGCATCGGAACAGAAAGGTCCTCGGCTACGTCTCGCACGGAGAACTGTGCCAGAAGCGCACGCTTGCCGGCGCTGGCCCCTGCAACTCGGAGAAACTTGTCTTTGCACCACATTCCCGGGCAGTCCCCTTTGACAGCCTGCACAACGCCCTCAGATGGCGGTGCTCTTTGCACGGTTCTTGGCAGCTCCAAGTACCCCCGCGCACATGACAGGCTCCTAAAGACCAAAGAGGCGAGTAGTCGTCTCGCCCAGAAACGGGGAGCGGCACAAAAGCATGATCTTCACGAGCCATTCTCGTCGGCCAGCCGGTTGTGCTCTGTCGAAAGGCTTGGACACCTAAACACTCAAGCGCTGCTTTCCTGGCGCATTTCTCGAAGCAAGAGCTAGACGGGCACTTTGGACCCTATCGAAACAGAAGGAGAATGATTCTACCTGCAGCTGAGGCAAATCCGTGCACAGCACGTTGTGCATGCCAGCACTGTACACGCTGATGAGCAGCAAAGCTGAATGCCCTCGCTGGGCTTCAGTTCTCTCCAGACGGCAGCAGGCGAAGACTGAAGGCGCGGAGCACGGGACTTCTGGGTGCTCGCTAGCGAATTGCCAAAGTCCGGCCAAATGCTCCTTCGCAAGCACATTTCGCCGAGAAGACTCTTGCTGCTTCAGGAAGTAAGGCGCAGCCCTTCGACTTCATCCCACAAGCCGGCTAGGAAGCAGTTTCTTACAGCTTCAGTGTTGCAGAGTGCGTGCAGCTTGAGCTCAGCCGGAAGGAGGCGTCTACAAAGGAGGGGTTCTTGAAGCAGCCCTTCTCCAAGCACAAGCCACGGAGGCTCTGTAGCTTCCTTCTCAGCTGGACATGCCGGCACACTGTTCACGCTCGCATCACCGTTGCCAACTTCCAGCAGCTGCTAGCATGCAAACAGGCTCGAGAAGTCAAAGCCAGTGCTGTGCTGCACCTTCGCCTTCGCCCACGTAAGCCACGTCAGTGCACTCTGTACTTGTCTCCTCTGCTGCAGCTAGCGTGATCTTCTCTGCAGCTCGGAGGCTCAAGGGAAGAGCAGCTGTTGCCACGGAAGGTTGGTGCTGCTCTAAGTAGCAGCACAAGGAGCTGTCTTTGGAGTTCCTTCTTCTGCTGCCAGCGTGACTTTTCCAGGCAAGCGAGTGGCAGCCCCGCTTTCCCTGCAGCCTGTAGGATGCGCACACAAGCCGTGTGCACGGCAGCTTGGTTCTTCGCTTTTCGTAGCGAGTGGCGCTTTCATTGCCCCGGAGGCGAACAGCCGTCTGCTTCTCGCGCAGAAAGCTCTGCCGGCGGAGGGGCGCACCAGAGCACTGCTTCTGCCGAAACACGCCTGGGCCATACACAGTCCCCTCTCAGGGCTACGTGGCAGCACACTCTGCCTCTCCTGTGCTCCGCATCGGAACAGAAAGGTCCTCGGCTACGTCTCGCACGGAGAACTGTGCCAGAAGCGCACGCTTGCCGGCGCTGGCCCCTGCAACTCGGAGAAACTTGTCTTTGCACCACATTCCCGGGCAGTCCCCTTTGACAGCCTGCACAACGCCCTCAGATGGCGGTGCTCTTTGCACGGTTCTTGGCAGCTCCAAGTACCCCCGCGCACATGACAGGCTCCTAAAGACCAAAGAGGCGAGTAGTCGTCTCGCCCAGAAACGGGGAGCGGCACAAAAGCATGATCTTCACGAGCCATTCTCGTCGGCCAGCCGGTTGTGCTCTGTCGAAAGGCTTGGACACCTAAACACTCAAGCGCTGCTTTCCTGGCGCATTTCTCGAAGCGAGAGCTAGACGGGCACTTTGGACCCTATCGAAACAGAAGGAGAATGATTCTACCTGCAGCTGAGGCAAATCCGTGCACAGCACGTTGTGCATGCCAGCACTGTACACGCTGATGAGCAGCAAAGCTGAATGCCCTCGCTGGGCTTCAGTTCTCTCCAGACGGCAGCAGGCGAAGACTGAAGGCGCGGAGCACGGGACTTCTGGGTGCTCGCTAGCGAATTGCCAAAGTCCGGCCAAATGCTCCTTCGCAAGCACATTTCGCCGAGAAGACTCTTGCTGCTTCAGGAAGTAAGGCGCAGCCCTTCGACTTCATCCCACAAGCCGGCTAGGAAGCAGTTTCTTACAGCTTCAGTGTTGCAGAGTGCGTGCAGCTTGAGCTCAGCCGGAAGGAGGCGTCTACAAAGGAGGGGTTCTTGAAGCAGCCCTTCTCCAAGCACAAGCCACTGAGGCTCTGTAGCTTCCTTCTCAGCTGGACATGCCGGCACACTGTTCACGCTCGCATCACCGTTGCCAACTTCCAGCAGCTGCTAGCATGCAAACAGGCTCGAGAAGTCAAAGCCAGTGCTGTGCTGCACCTTCGCCTTCGCCCACGTAAGCCACGTCAGTGCACTCTGTACTTGTCTCCTCTGCTGCAGCTAGCGTGATCTTCTCTGCAGCTCGGAGGCTCAAGGGAAGAGCAGCTGTTGCCACGGAAGGTTGGTGCTGCTCTAAGTAGCAGCACAAGGAGCTGTCTTTGGAGTTCCTTCTTCTGCTGCCAGCGTGACTTTTCCAGGCAAGCGAGTGGCAGCCCCGCTTTCCCTGCAGCCTGTAGGATGCGCACACAAGCCGTGTGCGCGGCAGCTTGGTTCTTCGCTTTTCGTAGCGAGTGGCGCTTTCATTGCCCCGGAGGCGAACAGCCGTCTGCTTCTCGCGCAGAAAGCTCTGCCGGCGGAGGGGCGCACCAGAGCACTGCTTCTGCCGAAACACGCCTGGGCCATACACAGTCCCCTCTCAGGGCTACGTGGCAGCACACTCTGCCTCTCCTGTGCTCCGCATCGGAACAGAAAGGTCCTCGGCTACGTCTCGCACGGAGAACTGTGCCAGAAGCGCACGCTTGCCGGCGCTGGCCCCTGCAACTCGGAGAAACTTGTCTTTGCACCACATTCCCGGGCAGTCCCCTTTGACAGCCTGCACAACGCCCTCAGATGGCGGTGCTCTTTGCACGGTTCTTGGCAGCTCCAAGTACCCCCGCGCACATGACAGGCTCCTAAAGACCAAAGAGGCGAGTAGTCGTCTCGCCCAGAAACGGGGAGCGGCACAAAAGCATGATCTTCACGAGCCATTCTCGTCGGCCAGCCGGTTGTGCTCTGTCGAAAGGCTTGGACACCTAAACACTCAAGCGCTGCTTTCCTGGCGCATTTCTCGAAGCGAGAGCTAGACGGGCACTTTGGACCCTATCGAAACAGAAGGAGAATGATTCTACCTGCAGCTGAGGCAAATCCGTGCACAGCACGTTGTGCATGCCAGCACTGTACACGCTGATGAGCAGCAAAGCTGAATGCCCTCGCTGGGCTTCAGTTCTCTCCAGACGGCAGCAGGCGAAGACTGAAGGCGCGGAGCACGGGACTTCTGGGTGCTCGCTAGCGAATTGCCAAAGTCCGGCCAAATGCTCCTTCGCAAGCACATTTCGCCGAGAAGACTCTTGCTGCTTCAGGAAGTAAGGCGCAGCCCTTCGACTTCATCCCACAAGCTGGCTAGGAAGCAGTTTCTTACAGCTTCAGTGTTGCAGAATGCATGCAGCTTGAGCTCAGCCAGAAGGAGGCGTCTACAAAGGAGGCGTTCTTGAAGCAGCCCTTCTCCAAGCACAAGCCACGGAGGCTCTGTAGCTTCCTTCTCAGCTGGACATGCCGGCACACTGTTCACGCTCGCATCACCGTTGCCAACTTCCAGCAGCTGCTAGCATGCAAACAGGCTCGAGAAGTCAAAGCCAGTGCTGTGCTGCACCTTCGCCTTCGCCCACGTAAGCCACGTCAGTGCACTCTGTACTTGTCTCCTCTGCTGCAGCTAGCGTGATCTTCTCTGCAGCTCGGAGGCTCAAGGGAAGAGCAGCTGTTGCCACGGAAGGTTGGTGCTGCTCTAAGTAGCAGCACAAGGAGCTGTCTTTGGAGTTCCTTCTTCTGCTGCCAGCGTGACTTTTCCAGGCAAGCGAGTGGCAGCCCCGCTTTCCCTGCAGCCTGTAGGATGCGCACACAAGCCGTGTGCGCGGCAGCTTGGTTCTTCGCTTTTCGTAGCGAGTGGCGCTTTCATTGCCCCGGAGGCGAACAGCCGTCTGCTTCTCGCGCAGAAAGCTCTGCCGGCGGAGGGGCGCACCAGAGCACTGCTTCTGCCGAAACACGCCTGGGCCATACACAGTCCCCTCTCAGGGCTACGTGGCAGCACACTCTGCCTCTCCTGTGCTCCGCATCGGAACAGAAAGGTCCTCGGCTACGTCTCGCACGGAGAACTGTGCCAGAAGCGCACGCTTGCCGGCGCTGGCCCCTGCAACTCGGAGAAACTTGTCTTTGCACCACATTCCCGGGCAGTCCCCTTTGACAGCCTGCACAACGCCCTCAGATGGCGGTGCTCTTTGCACGGTTCTTGGCAGCTCCAAGTACCCCCGCGCACATGACAGGCTCCTAAAGACCAAAGAGGCGAGTAGTCGTCTCGCCCAGAAACGGGGAGCGGCACAAAAGCATGATCTTCACGAGCCATTCTCGTCGGCCAGCCGGTTGTGCTCTGTCGAAAGGCTTGGACACCTAAACACTCAAGCGCTGCTTTCCTGGCGCATTTCTCGAAGCGAGAGCTAGACGGGCACTTTGGACCCTATCGAAACAGAAGGAGAATGATTCTACCTGCAGCTGAGGCAAATCCGTGCACAGCACGTTGTGCATGCCAGCACTGTACACGCTGATGAGCAGCAAAGCTGAATGCCCTCGCTGGGCTTCAGTTCTCTCCAGACGGCAGCAGGCGAAGACTGAAGGCGCGGAGCACGGGACTTCTGGGTGCTCGCTAGCGAATTGCCAAAGTCCGGCCAAATGCTCCTTCGCAAGCACATTTCGCCGAGAAGACTCTTGCTGCTTCAGGAAGTAAGGCGCAGCCCTTCGACTTCATCCCACAAGCCGGCTAGGAAGCAGTTTCTTACAGCTTCAGTGTTGCAGAGTGCATGCAGCTTGAGCTCAGCCGGAAGGAGGCGTCTACAAAGGAGGCGTTCTTGAAGCAGCCCTTCTCCAAGCACAAGCCACGGAGGCTCTGTAGCTTCCTTCTCAGCTGGACATGCCGGCACACTGTTCACGCTCGCATCACCGTTGCCAACTTCCAGCAGCTGCTAGCATGCAAACAGGCTCGAGAAGTCAAAGCCAGTGCTGTGCTGCACCTTCGCCTTCGCCCACGTAAGCCACGTCAGTGCACTCTGTACTTGTCTCCTCTGCTGCAGCTAGCGTGATCTTCTCTGCAGCTCGGAGGCTCAAGGGAAGAGCAGCTGTTGCCACGGAAGGTTGGTGCTGCTCTAAGTAGCAGCACAAGGAGCTGTCTTTGGAGTTCCTTCTTCTGCTGCCAGCGTGACTTTTCCAGGCAAGCGAGTGGCAGCCCCGCTTTCCCTGCAGCCTGTAGGATGCGCACACAAGCCGTGTGCACGGCAGCTTGGTTCTTCGCTTTTCGTAGCGAGTGGCGCTTTCATTGCCCCGGAGGCGAACAGCCGTCTGCTTCTCGCGCAGAAAGCTCTGCCGGCGGAGGGGCGCACCAGAGCACTGCTTCTGCCGAAACACGCCTGGGCCATACACAGTCCCCTCTCAGGGCTACGTGGCAGCACACTCTGCCTCTCCTGTGCTCCGCATCGGAACAGAAAGGTCCTCGGCTACGTCTCGCACGGAGAACTGTGCCAGAAGCGCACGCTTGCCGGCGCTGGCCCCTGCAACTCGGAGAAACTTGTCTTTGCACCACATTCCCGGGCAGTCCCCTTTGACAGCCTGCACAACGCCCTCAGATGGCGGTGCTCTTTGCACGGTTCTTGGCAGCTCCAAGTACCCCCGCGCACATGACAGGCTCCTAAAGACCAAAGAGGCGAGTAGTCGTCTCGCCCAGAAACGGGGAGCGGCACAAAAGCATGATCTTCACGAGCCATTCTCGTCGGCCAGCCGGTTGTGCTCTGTCGAAAGGCTTGGACACCTAAACACTCAAGCGCTGCTTTCCTGGCGCATTTCTCGAAGCGAGAGCTAGACGGGCACTTTGGACCCTATCGAAACAGAAGGAGAATGATTCTACCTGCAGCTGAGGCAAATCCGTGCACAGCACGTTGTGCATGCCAGCACTGTACACGCTGATGAGCAGCAAAGCTGAATGCCCTCGCTGGGCTTCAGTTCTCTCCAGACGGCAGCAGGCGAAGACTGAAGGCGCGGAGCACGGGACTTCTGGGTGCTCGCTAGCGAATTGCCAAAGTCCGGCCAAATGCTCCTTCGCAAGCACATTTCGCCGAGAAGACTCTTGCTGCTTCAGGAAGTAAGGCGCAGCCCTTCGACTTCATCCCACAAGCTGGCTAGGAAGCAGTTTCTTACAGCTTCAGTGTTGCAGAGTGCGTGCAGCTTGAGCTCAGCCAGAAGGAGGCGTCTACAAAGGAGGCGTTCTTGAAGCAGCCCTTCTCCAAGCACAAGCCACGGAGGCTCTGTAGCTTCCTTCTCAGCTGGACATGCCGGCACACTGTTCACGCTCGCATCACCGTTGCCAACTTCCAGCAGCTGCTAGCATGCAAACAGGCTCGAGAAGTCAAAGCCAGTGCTGTGCTGCACCTTCGCCTTCGCCCACGTAAGCCACGTCAGTGCACTCTGTACTTGTCTCCTCTGCTGCAGCTAGCGTGATCTTCTCTGCAGCTCGGAGGCTCAAGGGAAGAGCAGCTGTTGCCACGGAAGGTTGGTGCTGCTCTAAGTAGCAGCACAAGGAGCTGTCTTTGGAGTTCCTTCTTCTGCTGCCAGCGTGACTTTTCCAGGCAAGCGAGTGGCAGCCCCGCTTTCCCTGCAGCCTGTAGGATGCGCACACAAGCCGTGTGCACGGCAGCTTGGTTCTTCGCTTTTCGTAGCGAGTGGCGCTTTCATTGCCCCGGAGGCGAACAGCCGTCTGCTTCTCGCGCAGAAAGCTCTGCTGGCGGAGGGGCGCACCAGAGCACTGCTTCTGCCGAAACACGCCTGGGCCATACACAGTCCCCTCTCAGGGCTACGTGGCAGCACACTCTGCCTCTCCTGTGCTCCGCATCGGAACAGAAAGGTCCTCGGCTACGTCTCGCACGGAGAACTGTGCCAGAAGCGCACGCTTGCCGGCGCTGGCCCCTGCAACTCGGAGAAACTTGTCTTTGCACCACATTCCCGGGCAGTCCCCTTTGACAGCCTGCACAACGCCCTCAGATGGCGGTGCTCTTTGCACGGTTCTTGGCAGCTCCAAGTACCCCCGCGCACATGACAGGCTCCTAAAGACCAAAGAGGCGAGTAGTCGTCTCGCCCAGAAACGGGGAGCGGCACAAAAGCATGATCTTCACGAGCCATTCTCGTCGGCCAGCCGGTTGTGCTCTGTCGAAAGGCTTGGACACCTAAACACTCAAGCGCTGCTTTCCTGGCGCATTTCTCGAAGCGAGAGCTAGACGGGCACTTTGGACCCTATCGAAACAGAAGGAGAATGATTCTACCTGCAGCTGAGGCAAATCCGTGCACAGCACGTTGTGCATGCCAGCACCGTACACGCTGATGAGCAGCAAAGCTGAATGCCCTCGCTGGGCTTCAGTTCTCTCCAGACGGCAGCAGGCGAAGACTGAAGGCGCGGAGCACGGGACTTCTGGGTGCTCGCTAGCGAATTGCCAAAGTCCGGCCAAATGCTCCTTCGCAAGCACATTTCGCCGAGAAGACTCTTGCTGCTTCAGGAAGTAAGGCGCAGCCCTTCGACTTCATCCCACAAGCCGGCTAGGAAGCAGTTTCTTACAGCTTCAGTGTTGCAGAGTGCGTGCAGCTTGAGCTCAGCCGGAAGGAGGCGTCTACAAAGGAGGCGTTCTTGAAGCAGCCCTTCTCCAAGCACAAGCCACGGAGGCTCTGTAGCTTCCTTCTCAGCTGGACATGCCGGCACACTGTTCACGCTCGCATCACCGTTGCCAACTTCCAGCAGCTGCTAGCATGCAAACAGGCTCGAGAAGTCAAAGCCAGTGCTGTGCTGCACCTTCGCCTTCGCCCACGTAAGCCACGTCAGTGCACTCTGTACTTGTCTCCTCTGCTGCAGCTAGCGTGATCTTCTCTGCAGCTCGGAGGCTCAAGGGAAGAGCAGCTGTTGCCACGGAAGGTTGGTGCTGCTCTAAGTAGCAGCACAAGGAGCTGTCTTTGGAGTTCCTTCTTCTGCTGCCAGCGTGACTTTTCCAGGCAAGCGAGTGGCAGCCCCGCTTTCCCTGCAGCCTGTAGGATGCGCACACAAGCCGTGTGCACGGCAGCTTGGTTCTTCGCTTTTCGTAGCGAGTGGCGCTTTCATTGCCCCGGAGGCGAACAGCCGTCTGCTTCTCGCGCAGAAAGCTCTGCCGGCGGAGGGGCGCACCAGAGCACTGCTTCTGCCGAAACACGCCTGGGCCATACACAGTCCCCTCTCAGGGCTACGTGGCAGCACACTCTGCCTCTCCTGTGCTCCGCATCGGAACAGAAAGGTCCTCGGCTACGTCTCGCACGGAGAACTGTGCCAGAAGCGCACGCTTGCCGGCGCTGGCCCCTGCAACTCGGAGAAACTTGTCTTTGCACCACATTCCCGGGCAGTCCCCTTTGACAGCCTGCACAACGCCCTCAGATGGCGGTGCTCTTTGCACGGTTCTTGGCAGCTCCAAGTACCCCCGCGCACATGACAGGCTCCTAAAGACCAAAGAGGCGAGTAGTCGTCTCGCCCAGAAACGGGGAGCGGCACAAAAGCATGATCTTCACGAGCCATTCTCGTCGGCCAGCCGGTTGTGCTCTGTCGAAAGGCTTGGACACCTAAACACTCAAGCGCTGCTTTCCTGGCGCATTTCTCGAAGCGAGAGCTAGACGGGCACTTTGGACCCTATCGAAACAGAAGGAGAATGATTCTACCTGCAGCTGAGGCAAATCCGTGCACAGCACGTTGTGCATGCCAGCACTGTACACGCTGATGAGCAGCAAAGCTGAATGCCCTCGCTGGGCTTCAGTTCTCTCCAGACGGCAGCAGGCGAAGACTGAAGGCGCGGAGCACGGGACTTCTGGGTGCTCGCTAGCGAATTGCCAAAGTCCGGCCAAATGCTCCTTCGCAAGCACATTTCGCCGAGAAGACTCTTGCTGCTTCAGGAAGTAAGGCGCAGCCCTTCGACTTCATCCCACAAGCCGGCTAGGAAGCAGTTTCTTACAGCTTCAGTGTTGCAGAGTGCGTGCAGCTTGAGCTCAGCCGGAAGGAGGCGTCTACAAAGGAGGCGTTCTTGAAGCAGCCCTTCTCCAAGCACAAGCCACGGAGGCTCTGTAGCTTCCTTCTCAGCTGGACATGCCGGCACACTGTTCACGCTCGCATCACCGTTGCCAACTTCCAGCAGCTGCTAGCATGCAAACAGGCTCGAGAAGTCAAAGCCAGTGCTGTGCTGCACCTTCGCCTTCGCCCACGTAAGCCACGTCAGTGCACTCTGTACTTGTCTCCTCTGCTGCAGCTAGCGTGATCTTCTCTGCAGCTCGGAGGCTCAAGGGAAGAGCAGCTGTTGCCACGGAAGGTTGGTGCTGCTCTAAGTAGCAGCACAAGGAGCTGTCTTTGGAGTTCCTTCTTCTGCTGCCAGCGTGACTTTTCCAGGCAAGCGAGTGGCAGCCCCGCTTTCCCTGCAGCCTGTAGGATGCGCACACAAGCCGTGTGCACGGCAGCTTGGTTCTTCGCTTTTCGTAGCGAGTGGCGCTTTCATTGCCCCGGAGGCGAACAGCCGTCTGCTTCTCGCGCAGAAAGCTCTGCCGGCGGAGGGGCGCACCAGAGCACTGCTTCTGCCGAAACACGCCTGGGCCATACACAGTCCCCTCTCAGGGCTACGTGGCAGCACACTCTGCCTCTCCTGTGCTCCGCATCGGAACAGAAAGGTCCTCGGCTACGTCTCGCACGGAGAACTGTGCCAGAAGCGCACGCTTGCCGGCGCTGGCCCCTGCAACTCGGAGAAACTTGTCTTTGCACCACATTCCCGGGCAGTCCCCTTTGACAGCCTGCACAACGCCCTCAGATGGCGGTGCTCTTTGCACGGTTCTTGGCAGCTCCAAGTACCCCCGCGCACATGACAGGCTCCTAAAGACCAAAGAGGCGAGTAGTCGTCTCGCCCAGAAACGGGGAGCGGCACAAAAGCATGATCTTCACGAGCCATTCTCGTCGGCCAGCCGGTTGTGCTCTGTCGAAAGGCTTGGACACCTAAACACTCAAGCGCTGCTTTCCTGGCGCATTTCTCGAAGCGAGAGCTAGACGGGCACTTTGGACCCTATCGAAACAGAAGGAGAATGATTCTACCTGCAGCTGAGGCAAATCCGTGCACAGCACGTTGTGCATGCCAGCACTGTACACGCTGATGAGCAGCAAAGCTGAATGCCCTCGCTGGGCTTCAGTTCTCTCCAGACGGCAGCAGGCGAAGACTGAAGGCGCGGAGCACGGGACTTCTGGGTGCTCGCTAGCGAATTGCCAAAGTCCGGCCAAATGCTCCTTCGCAAGCCCATTTCGCCGAGAAGACTCTTGCTGCTTCAGGAAGTAAGGCGCAGCCCTTCGACTTCATCCCACAAGCTGGCTAGGAAGCAGTTTCTTACAGCTTCAGTGTTGCAGAGTGCGTGCAGCTTGAGCTCAGCCGGAAGGAGGCGTCTACAAAGGAGGCGTTCTTGAAGCAGCCCTTCTCCAAGCACAAGCCACGGAGGCTCTGTAGCTTCCTTCTCAGCTGGACATGCCGGCACACTGTTCACGCTCGCATCACCGTTGCCAACTTCCAGCAGCTGCTAGCATGCAAACAGGCTCGAGAAGTCAAAGCCAGTGCTGTGCTGCACCTTCGCCTTCGCCCACGTAAGCCACGTCAGTGCACTCTGTACTTGTCTCCTCTGCTGCAGCTAGCGTGATCTTCTCTGCAGCTCGGAGGCTCAAGGGAAGAGCAGCTGTTGCCACGGAAGGTTGGTGCTGCTCTAAGTAGCAGCACAAGGAGCTGTCTTTGGAGTTCCTTCTTCTGCTGCCAGCGTGACTTTTCCAGGCAAGCGAGTGGCAGCCCCGCTTTCCCTGCAGCCTGTAGGATGCGCACACAAGCCGTGTGCACGGCAGCTTGGTTCTTCGCTTTTCGTAGCGAGTGGCGCTTTCATTGCCCCGGAGGCGAACAGCCGTCTGCTTCTCGCGCAGAAAGCTCTGCCGGCGGAGGGGCGCACCAGAGCACTGCTTCTGCCGAAACACGCCTGGGCCATACACAGTCCCCTCTCAGGGCTACGTGGCAGCACACTCTGCCTCTCCTGTGCTCCGCATCGGAACAGAAAGGTCCTCGGCTACGTCTCGCACGGAGAACTGTGCCAGAAGCGCACGCTTGCCGGCGCTGGCCCCTGCAACTCGGAGAAACTTGTCTTTGCACCACATTCCCGGGCAGTCCCCTTTGACAGCCTGCACAACGCCCTCAGATGGCGGTGCTCTTTGCACGGTTCTTGGCAGCTCCAAGTACCCCCGCGCACATGACAGGCTCCTAAAGACCAAAGAGGCGAGTAGTCGTCTCGCCCAGAAACGGGGAGCGGCACAAAAGCATGATCTTCACGAGCCATTCTCGTCGGCCAGCCGGTTGTGCTCTGTCGAAAGGCTTGGACACCTAAACACTCAAGCGCTGCTTTCCTGGCGCATTTCTCGAAGCGAGAGCTAGACGGGCACTTTGGACCCTATCGAAACAGAAGGAGAATGATTCTACCTGCAGCTGAGGCAAATCCGTGCACAGCACGTTGTGCATGCCAGCACTGTACACGCTGATGAGCAGCAAAGCTGAATGCCCTCGCTGGGCTTCAGTTCTCTCCAGACGGCAGCAGGCGAAGACTGAAGGCGCGGAGCACGGGACTTCTGGGTGCTCGCTAGCGAATTGCCAAAGTCCGGCCAAATGCTCCTTCGCAAGCACATTTCGCCGAGAAGACTCTTGCTGCTTCAGGAAGTAAGGCGCAGCCCTTCGACTTCATCCCACAAGCTGGCTAGGAAGCAGTTTCTTACAGCTTCAGTGTTGCAGAGTGCGTGCAGCTTGAGCTCAGCCAGAAGGAGGCGTCTACAAAGGAGGCGTTCTTGAAGCAGCCCTTCTCCAAGCACAAGCCACGGAGGCTCTGTAGCTTCCTTCTCAGCTGGACATGCCGGCACACTGTTCACGCTCGCATCACCGTTGCCAACTTCCAGCAGCTGCTAGCATGCAAACAGGCTCGAGAAGTCAAAGCCAGTGCTGTGCTGCACCTTCGCCTTCGCCCACGTAAGCCACGTCAGTGCACTCTGTACTTGTCTCCTCTGCTGCAGCTAGCGTGATCTTCTCTGCAGCTCGGAGGCTCAAGGGAAGAGCAGCTGTTGCCACGGAAGGTTGGTGCTGCTCTAAGTAGCAGCACAAGGAGCTGTCTTTGGAGTTCCTTCTTCTGCTGCCAGCGTGACTTTTCCAGGCAAGCGAGTGGCAGCCCCGCTTTCCCTGCAGCCTGTAGGATGCGCACACAAGCCGTGTGCACGGCAGCTTGGTTCTTCGCTTTTCGTAGCGAGTGGCGCTTTCATTGCCCCGGAGGCGAACAGCCGTCTGCTTCTCGCGCAGAAAGCTCTGCTGGCGGAGGGGCGCACCAGAGCACTGCTTCTGCCGAAACACGCCTGGGCCATACACAGTCCCCTCTCAGGGCTACGTGGCAGCACACTCTGCCTCTCCTGTGCTCCGCATCGGAACAGAAAGGTCCTCGGCTACGTCTCGCACGGAGAACTGTGCCAGAAGCGCACGCTTGCCGGCGCTGGCCCCTGCAACTCGGAGAAACTTGTCTTTGCACCACATTCCCGGGCAGTCCCCTTTGACAGCCTGCACAACGCCCTCAGATGGCGGTGCTCTTTGCACGGTTCTTGGCAGCTCCAAGTACCCCCGCGCACATGACAGGCTCCTAAAGACCAAAGAGGCGAGTAGTCGTCTCGCCCAGAAACGGGGAGCGGCACAAAAGCATGATCTTCACGAGCCATTCTCGTCGGCCAGCCGGTTGTGCTCTGTCGAAAGGCTTGGACACCTAAACACTCAAGCGCTGCTTTCCTGGCGCATTTCTCGAAGCGAGAGCTAGACGGGCACTTTGGACCCTATCGAAACAGAAGGAGAATGATTCTACCTGCAGCTGAGGCAAATCCGTGCACAGCACGTTGTGCATGCCAGCACCGTACACGCTGATGAGCAGCAAAGCTGAATGCCCTCGCTGGGCTTCAGTTCTCTCCAGACGGCAGCAGGCGAAGACTGAAGGCGCGGAGCACGGGACTTCTGGGTGCTCGCTAGCGAATTGCCAAAGTCCGGCCAAATGCTCCTTCGCAAGCACATTTCGCCGAGAAGACTCTTGCTGCTTCAGGAAGTAAGGCGCAGCCCTTCGACTTCATCCCACAAGCCGGCTAGGAAGCAGTTTCTTACAGCTTCAGTGTTGCAGAGTGCGTGCAGCTTGAGCTCAGCCGGAAGGAGGCGTCTACAAAGGAGGCGTTCTTGAAGCAGCCCTTCTCCAAGCACAAGCCACGGAGGCTCTGTAGCTTCCTTCTCAGCTGGACATGCCGGCACACTGTTCACGCTCGCATCACCGTTGCCAACTTCCAGCAGCTGCTAGCATGCAAACAGGCTCGAGAAGTCAAAGCCAGTGCTGTGCTGCACCTTCGCCTTCGCCCACGTAAGCCACGTCAGTGCACTCTGTACTTGTCTCCTCTGCTGCAGCTAGCGTGATCTTCTCTGCAGCTCGGAGGCTCAAGGGAAGAGCAGCTGTTGCCACGGAAGGTTGGTGCTGCTCTAAGTAGCAGCACAAGGAGCTGTCTTTGGAGTTCCTTCTTCTGCTGCCAGCGTGACTTTTCCAGGCAAGCGAGTGGCAGCCCCGCTTTCCCTGCAGCCTGTAGGATGCGCACACAAGCCGTGTGCACGGCAGCTTGGTTCTTCGCTTTTCGTAGCGAGTGGCGCTTTCATTGCCCCGGAGGCGAACAGCCGTCTGCTTCTCGCGCAGAAAGCTCTGCCGGCGGAGGGGCGCACCAGAGCACTGCTTCTGCCGAAACACGCCTGGGCCATACACAGTCCCCTCTCAGGGCTACGTGGCAGCACACTCTGCCTCTCCTGTGCTCCGCATCGGAACAGAAAGGTCCTCGGCTACGTCTCGCACGGAGAACTGTGCCAGAAGCGCACGCTTGCCGGCGCTGGCCCCTGCAACTCGGAGAAACTTGTCTTTGCACCACATTCCCGGGCAGTCCCCTTTGACAGCCTGCACAACGCCCTCAGATGGCGGTGCTCTTTGCACGGTTCTTGGCAGCTCCAAGTACCCCCGCGCACATGACAGGCTCCTAAAGACCAAAGAGGCGAGTAGTCGTCTCGCCCAGAAACGGGGAGCGGCACAAAAGCATGATCTTCACGAGCCATTCTCGTCGGCCAGCCGGTTGTGCTCTGTCGAAAGGCTTGGACACCTAAACACTCAAGCGCTGCTTTCCTGGCGCATTTCTCGAAGCGAGAGCTAGACGGGCACTTTGGACCCTATCGAAACAGAAGGAGAATGATTCTACCTGCAGCTGAGGCAAATCCGTGCACAGCACGTTGTGCATGCCAGCACTGTACACGCTGATGAGCAGCAAAGCTGAATGCCCTCGCTGGGCTTCAGTTCTCTCCAGACGGCAGCAGGCGAAGACTGAAGGCGCGGAGCACGGGACTTCTGGGTGCTCGCTAGCGAATTGCCAAAGTCCGGCCAAATGCTCCTTCGCAAGCACATTTCGCCGAGAAGACTCTTGCTGCTTCAGGAAGTAAGGCGCAGCCCTTCGACTTCATCCCACAAGCCGGCTAGGAAGCAGTTTCTTACAGCTTCAGTGTTGCAGAGTGCGTGCAGCTTGAGCTCAGCCGGAAGGAGGCGTCTACAAAGGAGGCGTTCTTGAAGCAGCCCTTCTCCAAGCACAAGCCACGGAGGCTCTGTAGCTTCCTTCTCAGCTGGACATGCCGGCACACTGTTCACGCTCGCATCACCGTTGCCAACTTCCAGCAGCTGCTAGCATGCAAACAGGCTCGAGAAGTCAAAGCCAGTGCTGTGCTGCACCTTCGCCTTCGCCCACGTAAGCCACGTCAGTGCACTCTGTACTTGTCTCCTCTGCTGCAGCTAGCGTGATCTTCTCTGCAGCTCGGAGGCTCAAGGGAAGAGCAGCTGTTGCCACGGAAGGTTGGTGCTGCTCTAAGTAGCAGCACAAGGAGCTGTCTTTGGAGTTCCTTCTTCTGCTGCCAGCGTGACTTTTCCAGGCAAGCGAGTGGCAACCCCGCTTTCCCTGCAGCCTGTAGGATGCGCACACAAGCCGTGTGCACGGCAGCTTGGTTCTTCGCTTTTCGTAGCGAGTGGCGCTTTCATTGCCCCGGAGGCGAACAGCCGTCTGCTTCTCGCGCAGAAAGCTCTGCCGGCGGAGGGGCGCACCAGAGCACTGCTTCTGCCGAAACACGCCTGGGCCATACACAGTCCCCTCTCAGGGCTACGTGGCAGCACACTCTGCCTCTCCTGTGCTCCGCATCGGAACAGAAAGGTCCTCGGCTACGTCTCGCACGGAGAACTGTGCCAGAAGCGCACGCTTGCCGGCGCTGGCCCCTGCAACTCGGAGAAACTTGTCTTTGCACCACATTCCCGGGCAGTCCCCTTTGACAGCCTGCACAACGCCCTCAGATGGCGGTGCTCTTTGCACGGTTCTTGGCAGCTCCAAGTACCCCCGCGCACATGACAGGCTCCTAAAGACCAAAGAGGCGAGTAGTCGTCTCGCCCAGAAACGGGGAGCGGCACAAAAGCATGATCTTCACGAGCCATTCTCGTCGGCCAGCCGGTTGTGCTCTGTCGAAAGGCTTGGACACCTAAACACTCAAGCGCTGCTTTCCTGGCGCATTTCTCGAAGCGAGAGCTAGACGGGCACTTTGGACCCTATCGAAACAGAAGGAGAATGATTCTACCTGCAGCTGAGGCAAATCCGTGCACAGCACGTTGTGCATGCCAGCACTGTACACGCTGATGAGCAGCAAAGCTGAATGCCCTCGCTGGGCTTCAGTTCTCTCCAGACGGCAGCAGGCGAAGACTGAAGGCGCGGAGCACGGGACTTCTGGGTGCTCGCTAGCGAATTGCCAAAGTCCGGCCAAATGCTCCTTCGCAAGCCCATTTCGCCGAGAAGACTCTTGCTGCTTCAGGAAGTAAGGCGCAGCCCTTCGACTTCATCCCACAAGCTGGCTAGGAAGCAGTTTCTTACAGCTTCAGTGTTGCAGAGTGCGTGCAGCTTGAGCTCAGCCGGAAGGAGGCGTCTACAAAGGAGGCGTTCTTGAAGCAGCCCTTCTCCAAGCACAAGCCACGGAGGCTCTGTAGCTTCCTTCTCAGCTGGACATGCCGGCACACTGTTCACGCTCGCATCACCGTTGCCAACTTCCAGCAGCTGCTAGCATGCAAACAGGCTCGAGAAGTCAAAGCCAGTGCTGTGCTGCACCTTCGCCTTCGCCCACGTAAGCCACGTCAGTGCACTCTGTACTTGTCTCCTCTGCTGCAGCTAGCGTGATCTTCTCTGCAGCTCGGAGGCTCAAGGGAAGAGCAGCTGTTGCCACGGAAGGTTGGTGCTGCTCTAAGTAGCAGCACAAGGAGCTGTCTTTGGAGTTCCTTCTTCTGCTGCCAGCGTGACTTTTCCAGGCAAGCGAGTGGCAGCCCCGCTTTCCCTGCAGCCTGTAGGATGCGCACACAAGCCGTGTGCACGGCAGCTTGGTTCTTCGCTTTTCGTAGCGAGTGGCGCTTTCATTGCCCCGGAGGCGAACAGCCGTCTGCTTCTCGCGCAGAAAGCTCTGCCGGCGGAGGGGCGCACCAGAGCACTGCTTCTGCCGAAACACGCCTGGGCCATACACAGTCCCCTCTCAGGGCTACGTGGCAGCACACTCTGCCTCTCCTGTGCTCCGCATCGGAACAGAAAGGTCCTCGGCTACGTCTCGCACGGAGAACTGTGCCAGAAGCGCACGCTTGCCGGCGCTGGCCCCTGCAACTCGGAGAAACTTGTCTTTGCACCACATTCCCGGGCAGTCCCCTTTGACAGCCTGCACAACGCCCTCAGATGGCGGTGCTCTTTGCACGGTTCTTGGCAGCTCCAAGTACCCCCGCGCACATGACAGGCTCCTAAAGACCAAAGAGGCGAGTAGTCGTCTCGCCCAGAAACGGGGAGCGGCACAAAAGCATGATCTTCACGAGCCATTCTCGTCGGCCAGCCGGTTGTGCTCTGTCGAAAGGCTTGGACACCTAAACACTCAAGCGCTGCTTTCCTGGCGCATTTCTCGAAGCGAGAGCTAGACGGGCACTTTGGACCCTATCGAAACAGAAGGAGAATGATTCTACCTGCAGCTGAGGCAAATCCGTGCACAGCACGTTGTGCATGCCAGCACTGTACACGCTGATGAGCAGCAAAGCTGAATGCCCTCGCTGGGCTTCAGTTCTCTCCAGACGGCAGCAGGCGAAGACTGAAGGCGCGGAGCACGGGACTTCTGGGTGCTCGCTAGCGAATTGCCAAAGTCCGGCCAAATGCTCCTTCGCAAGCACATTTCGCCGAGAAGACTCTTGCTGCTTCAGGAAGTAAGGCGCAGCCCTTCGACTTCATCCCACAAGCTGGCTAGGAAGCAGTTTCTTACAGCTTCAGTGTTGCAGAGTGCGTGCAGCTTGAGCTCAGCCGGAAGGAGGCGTCTACAAAGGAGGCGTTCTTGAAGCAGCCCTTCTCCAAGCACAAGCCACGGAGGCTCTGTAGCTTCCTTCTCAGCTGGACATGCCGGCACACTGTTCACGCTCGCATCACCGTTGCCAACTTCCAGCAGCTGCTAGCATGCAAACAGGCTCGAGAAGTCAAAGCCAGTGCTGTGCTGCACCTTCGCCTTCGCCCACGTAAGCCACGTCAGTGCACTCTGTACTTGTCTCCTCTGCTGCAGCTAGCGTGATCTTCTCTGCAGCTCGGAGGCTCAAGGGAAGAGCAGCTGTTGCCACGGAAGGTTGGTGCTGCTCTAAGTAGCAGCACAAGGAGCTGTCTTTGGAGTTCCTTCTTCTGCTGCCAGCGTGACTTTTCCAGGCAAGCGAGTGGCAGCCCCGCTTTCCCTGCAGCCTGTAGGATGCGCACACAAGCCGTGTGCACGGCAGCTTGGTTCTTCGCTTTTCGTAGCGAGTGGCGCTTTCATTGCCCCGGAGGCGAACAGCCGTCTGCTTCTCGCGCAGAAAGCTCTGCCGGCGGAGGGGCGCACCAGAGCACTGCTTCTGCCGAAACACGCCTGGGCCATACACAGTCCCCTCTCAGGGCTACGTGGCAGCACACTCTGCCTCTCCTGTGCTCCGCATCGGAACAGAAAGGTCCTCGGCTACGTCTCGCACGGAGAACTGTGCCAGAAGCGCACGCTTGCCGGCGCTGGCCCCTGCAACTCGGAGAAACTTATCTTTGCACCACATTCCCGGGCAGTCCCCTTTGACAGCCTGCACAACGCCCTCAGATGGCGGTGCTCTTTGCACGGTTCTTGGCAGCTCCAAGTACCCCCGCGCACATGACAGGCTCCTAAAGACCAAAGAGGCGAGTAGTCGTCTCGCCCAGAAACAGGGAGCGGCACAAAAGCATGATCTTCACGAGCCATTCTCGTCGGCCAGCCGGTTGTGCTCTGTCGAAAGGCTTGGACACCTAAACACTCAAGCGCTGCTTTCCTGGCGCATTTCTCGAAGCGAGAGCTAGACGGGCACTTTGGACCCTATCGAAACAGAAGGAGAATGATTCTACCTGCAGCTGAGGCAAATCCGTGCACAGCACGTTGTGCATGCCAGCACTGTACACGCTGATGAGCAGCAAAGCTGAATGCCCTCGCTGGGCTTCAGTTCTCTCCAGACGGCAGCAGGCGAAGACTGAAGGCGCGGAGCACGGGACTTCTGGGTGCTCGCTAGCGAATTGCCAAAGTCCGGCCAAATGCTCCTTCGCAAGCACATTTCGCCGAGAAGACTCTTGCTGCTTCAGGAAGTAAGGCGCAGCCCTTCGACTTCATCCCACAAGCCGGCTAGGAAGCAGTTTCTTACAGCTTCAGTGTTACAGAGTGCATGCAGCTTGAGCTCAGCCAGAAGGAGGCGTCTACAAAGGAGGCGTTCTTGAAGCAGCCCTTCTCCAAGCACAAGCCACGGAGGCTCTGTAGCTTCCTTCTCAGCTGGACATGCCGGCACACTGTTCACGCTCGCATCACCGTTGCCAACTTCCAGCAGCTGCTAGCATGCAAACAGGCTCGAGAAGTCAAAGCCAGTGCTGTGCTGCACCTTCGCCTTCGCCCACGTAAGCCACGTCAGTGCACTCTGTACTTGTCTCCTCTGCTGCAGCTAGCGTGATCTTCTCTGCAGCTCGGAGGCTCAAGGGAAGAGCAGCTGTTGCCACGGAAGGTTGGTGCTGCTCTAAGTAGCAGCACAAGGAGCTGTCTTTGGAGTTCCTTCTTCTGCTGCCAGCGTGACTTTTCCAGGCAAGCGAGTGGCAGCCCCGCTTTCCCTGCAGCCTGTAGGATGCGCACACAAGCCGTGTGCACGGCAGCTTGGTTCTTCGCTTTTCGTAGCGAGTGGCGCTTTCATTGCCCCGGAGGCGAACAGCCGTCTGCTTCTCGCGCAGAAAGCTCTGCCGGCGGAGGGGCGCACCAGAGCACTGCTTCTGCCGAAACACGCCTGGGCCATACACAGTCCCCTCTCAGGGCTACGTGGCAGCACACTCTGCCTCTCCTGTGCTCCGCATCGGAACAGAAAGGTCCTCGGCTACGTCTCGCACGGAGAACTGTGCCAGAAGCGCACGCTTGCCGGCGCTGGCCCCTGCAACTCGGAGAAACTTGTCTTTGCACCACATTCCCGGGCAGTCCCCTTTGACAGCCTGCACAACGCCCTCAGATGGCGGTGCTCTTTGCACGGTTCTTGGCAGCTCCAAGTACCCCCGCGCACATGACAGGCTCCTAAAGACCAAAGAGGCGAGTAGTCGTCTCGCCCAGAAACGGGGAGCGGCACAAAAGCATGATCTTCACGAGCCATTCTCGTCGGCCAGCCGGTTGTGCTCTGTCGAAAGGCTTGGACACCTAAACACTCAAGCGCTGCTTTCCTGGCGCATTTCTCGAAGCGAGAGCTAGACGGGCACTTTGGACCCTATCGAAACAGAAGGAGAATGATTCTACCTGCAGCTGAGGCAAATCCGTGCACAGCACGTTGTGCATGCCAGCACTGTACACGCTGATGAGCAGCAAAGCTGAATGCCCTCGCTGGGCTTCAGTTCTCTCCAGACGGCAGCAGGCGAAGACTGAAGGCGCGGAGCACGGGACTTCTGGGTGCTCGCTAGCGAATTGCCAAAGTCCGGCCAAATGCTCCTTCGCAAGCACATTTCGCCGAGAAGACTCTTGCTGCTTCAGGAAGTAAGGCGCAGCCCTTCGACCTCATCCCACAAGCCGGCTAGGAAGCAGTTTCTTACAGCTTCAGTGTTGCAGAGTGCGTGCAGCTTGAGCTCAGCCGGAAGGAGGCGTCTACAAAGGAGGCGTTCTTGAAGCAGCCCTTCTCCAAGCACAAGCCACGGAGGCTCTGTAGCTTCCTTCTCAGCTGGACATGCCGGCACACTGTTCACGCTCGCATCACCGTTGCCAACTTCCAGCAGCTGCTAGCATGCAAACAGGCTCGAGAAGTCAAAGCCAGTGCTGTGCTGCACCTTCGCCTTCGCCCACGTAAGCCACGTCAGTGCACTCTGTACTTGTCTCCTCTGCTGCAGCTAGCGTGATCTTCTCTGCAGCTCGGAGGCTCAAGGGAAGAGCAGCTGTTGCCACGGAAGGTTGGTGCTGCTCTAAGTAGCAGCACAAGGAGCTGTCTTTGGAGTTCCTTCTTCTGCTGCCAGCGTGACTTTTCCAGGCAAGCGAGTGGCAGCCCCGCTTTCCCTGCAGCCTGTAGGATGCGCACACAAGCCGTGTGCACGGCAGCTTGGTTCTTCGCTTTTCGTAGCGAGTGGCGCTTTCATTGCCCCGGAGGCGAACAGCCGTCTGCTTCTCGCGCAGAAAGCTCTGCCGGCGGAGGGGCGCACCAGAGCACTGCTTCTGCCGAAACACGCCTGGGCCATACACAGTCCCCTCTCAGGGCTACGTGGCAGCACACTCTGCCTCTCCTGTGCTCCGCATCGGAACAGAAAGGTCCTCGGCTACGTCTCGCACGGAGAACTGTGCCAGAAGCGCACGCTTGCCGGCGCTGGCCCCTGCAACTCGGAGAAACTTGTCTTTGCACCACATTGCCGGGCAGTCCCCTTTGACAGCCTGCACAACGCCCTCAGATGGCGGTGCTCTTTGCACGGTTCTTGGCAGCTCCAAGTACCCCCGCGCACATGACAGGCTCCTAAAGACCAAAGAGGCGAGTAGTCGTCTCGCCCAGAAACGGGGAGCGGCACAAAAGCATGATCTTCACGAGCCATTCTCGTCGGCCAGCCGGTTGTGCTCTGTCGAAAGGCTTGGACACCTAAACACTCAAGCGCTGCTTTCCTGGCGCATTTCTCGAAGCGAGAGCTAGACGGGCACTTTGGACCCTATCGAAACAGAAGGAGAATGATTCTACCTGCAGCTGAGGCAAATCCGTGCACAGCACGTTGTGCATGCCAGCACTGTACACGCTGATGAGCAGCAAAGCTGAATGCCCTCGCTGGGCTTCAGTTCTCTCCAGACGGCAGCAGGCGAAGACTGAAGGCGCGGAGCACGGGACTTCTGGGTGCTCGCTAGCGAATTGCCAAAGTCCGGCCAAATGCTCCTTCGCAAGCACATTTCGCCGAGAAGACTCTTGCTGCTTCAGGAAGTAAGGCGCAGCCCTTCGACTTCATCCCACAAGCCGGCTAGGAAGCAGTTTCTTACAGCTTCAGTGTTGCAGAGTGCGTGCAGCTTGAGCTCAGCCAGAAGGAGGCGTCTACAAAGGAGGCGTTCTTGAAGCAGCCCTTCTCCAAGCACAAGCCACTGAGGCTCTGTAGCTTCCTTCTCAGCTGGACATGCCGGCACACTGTTCACGCTCGCATCACCGTTGCCAACTTCCAGCAGCTGCTAGCATGCAAACAGGCTCGAGAAGTCAAAGCCAGTGCTGTGCTGCACCTTCGCCTTCGCCCACGTAAGCCACGTCAGTGCACTCTGTACTTGTCTCCTCTGCTGCAGCTAGCGTGATCTTCTCTGCAGCTCGGAGGCTCAAGGGAAGAGCAGCTGTTGCCACGGAAGGTTGGTGCTGCTCTAAGTAGCAGCACAAGGAGCTGTCTTTGGAGTTCCTTCTTCTGCTGCCAGCGTGACTTTTCCAGGCAAGCGAGTGGCAGCCCCGCTTTCCCTGCAGCCTGTAGGATGCGCACACAAGCCGTGTGCACGGCAGCTTGGTTCTTCGCTTTTCGTAGCGAGTGGCGCTTTCATTGCCCCGGAGGCGAACAGCCGTCTGCTTCTCGCGCAGAAAGCTCTGCCGGCGGAGGGGCGCACCAGAGCACTGCTTCTGCCGAAACACGCCTGGGCCATACACAGTCCCCTCTCAGGGCTACGTGGCAGCACACTCTGCCTCTCCTGTGCTCCGCATCGGAACAGAAAGGTCCTCGGCTACGTCTCGCACGGAGAACTGTGCCAGAAGCGCACGCTTGCCGGCGCTGGCCCCTGCAACTCGGAGAAACTTGTCTTTGCACCACATTCCCGGGCAGTCCCCTTTGACAGCCTGCACAACGCCCTCAGATGGCGGTGCTCTTTGCACGGTTCTTGGCAGCTCCAAGTACCCCCGCGCACATGACAGGCTCCTAAAGACCAAAGAGGCGAGTAGTCGTCTCGCCCAGAAACGGGGAGCGGCACAAAAGCATGATCTTCACGAGCCATTCTCGTCGGCCAGCCGGTTGTGCTCTGTCGAAAGGCTTGGACACCTAAACACTCAAGCGCTGCTTTCCTGGCGCATTTCTCGAAGCGAGAGCTAGACGGGCACTTTGGACCCTATCGAAACAGAAGGAGAATGATTCTACCTGCAGCTGAGGCAAATCCGTGCACAGCACGTTGTGCATGCCAGCACTGTACACGCTGATGAGCAGCAAAGCTGAATGCCCTCGCTGGGCTTCAGTTCTCTCCAGACGGCAGCAGGCGAAGACTGAAGGCGCGGAGCACGGGACTTCTGGGTGCTCGCTAGCGAATTGCCAAAGTCCGGCCAAATGCTCCTTCGCAAGCACATTTCGCCGAGAAGACTCTTGCTGCTTCAGGAAGTAAGGCGCAGCCCTTCGACTTCATCCCACAAGCCGGCTAGGAAGCAGTTTCTTACAGCTTCAGTGTTGCAGAGTGCATGCAGCTTGAGCTCAGCCAGAAGGAGGCGTCTACAAAGGAGGCGTTCTTGAAGCAGCCCTTCTCCAAGCACAAGCCACGGAGGCTCTGTAGCTTCCTTCTCAGCTGGACATGCCGGCACACTGTTCACGCTCGCATCACCGTTGCCAACTTCCAGCAGCTGCTAGCATGCAAACAGGCTCGAGAAGTCAAAGCCAGTGCTGTGCTGCACCTTCGCCTTCGCCCACGTAAGCCACGTCAGTGCACTCTGTACTTGTCTCCTCTGCTGCAGCTAGCGTGATCTTCTCTGCAGCTCGGAGGCTCAAGGGAAGAGCAGCTGTTCCCACGGAAGGTTGGTGCTGCTCTAAGTAGCAGCACAAGGAGCTATCTTTGGAGTTCCTTCTTCTGCTGCCAGCGTGACTTTTCCAGGCAAGCGAGTGGCAGCCCCGCTTTCCCTGCAGCCTGTAGGATGCGCACACAAGCCGTGTGCACGGCAGCTTGGTTCTTCGCTTTTCGTAGCGAGTGGCGCTTTCATTGCCCCGGAGGCGAACAGCCGTCTGCTTCTCGCGCAGAAAGCTCTGCCGGCGGAGGGGCGCACCAGAGCACTGCTTCTGCCGAAACACGCCTGGGCCATACACAGTCCCCTCTCAGGGCTACGTGGCAGCACACTCTGCCTCTCCTGTGCTCCGCATCGGAACAGAAAGGTCCTCGGCTACGTCTCGCACGGAGAACTGTGCCAGAAGCGCACGCTTGCCGGCGCTGGCCCCTGCAACTCGGAGAAACTTGTCTTTGCACCACATTCCCGGGCAGTCCCCTTTGACAGCCTGCACAACGCCCTCAGATGGCGGTGCTCTTTGCACGGTTCTTGGCAGCTCCAAGTACCCCCGCGCACATGACAGGCTCCTAAAGACCAAAGAGGCGAGTAGTCGTCTCGCCCAGAAACGGGGAGCGGCACAAAAGCATGATCTTCACGAGCCATTCTCGTCGGCCAGCCGGTTGTGCTCTGTCGAAAGGCTTGGACACCTAAACACTCAAGCGCTGCTTTCCTGGCGCATTTCTCGAAGCGAGAGCTAGACGGGCACTTTGGACCCTATCGAAACAGAAGGAGAATGATTCTACCTGCAGCTGAGGCAAATCCGTGCACAGCACGTTGTGCATGCCAGCACTGTACACGCTGATGAGCAGCAAAGCTGAATGCCCTCGCTGGGCTTCAGTTCTCTCCAGACGGCAGCAGGCGAAGACTGAAGGCGCGGAGCACGGGACTTCTGGGTGCTCGCTAGCGAATTGCCAAAGTCCGGCCAAATGCTCCTTCGCAAGCACATTTCGCCGAGAAGACTCTTGCTGCTTCAGGAAGTAAGGCGCAGCCCTTCGACTTCATCCCACAAGCTGGCTAGGAAGCAGTTTCTTACAGCTTCAGTGTTGCAGAGTGCGTGCAGCTTGAGCTCAGCCGGAAGGAGGCGTCTACAAAGGAGGCGTTCTTGAAGCAGCCCTTCTCCAAGCACAAGCCACGGAGGCTCTGTAGCTTCCTTCTCAGCTGGACATGCCGGCACACTGTTCACGCTCGCATCACCGTTGCCAACTTCCAGCAGCTGCTAGCATGCAAACAGGCTCGAGAAGTCAAAGCCAGTGCTGTGCTGCACCTTCGCCTTCGCCCACGTAAGCCACGTCAGTGCACTCTGTACTTGTCTCCTCTGCTGCAGCTAGCGTGATCTTCTCTGCAGCTCGGAGGCTCAAGGGAAGAGCAGCTGTTGCCACGGAAGGTTGGTGCTGCTCTAAGTAGCAGCACAAGGAGCTGTCTTTGGAGTTCCTTCTTCTGCTGCCAGCGTGACTTTTCCAGGCAAGCGAGTGGCAGCCCCGCTTTCCCTGCAGCCTGTAGGATGCGCACACAAGCCGTGTGCGCGGCAGCTTGGTTCTTCGCTTTTCGTAGCGAGTGGCGCTTTCATTGCCCCGGAGGCGAACAGCCGTCTGCTTCTCGCGCAGAAAGCTCTGCCGGCGGAGGGGCGCACCAGAGCACTGCTTCTGCCGAAACACGCCTGGGCCATACACAGTCCCCTCTCAGGGCTACGTGGCAGCACACTCTGCCTCTCCTGTGCTCCGCATCGGAACAGAAAGGTCCTCGGCTACGTCTCGCACGGAGAACTGTGCCAGAAGCGCACGCTTGCCGGCGCTGGCCCCTGCAACTCGGAGAAACTTGTCTTTGCACCACATTGCCGGGCAGTCCCCTTTGACAGCCTGCACAACGCCCTCAGATGGCGGTGCTCTTTGCACGGTTCTTGGCAGCTCCAAGTACCCCCGCGCACATGACAGGCTCCTAAAGACCAAAGAGGCGAGTAGTCGTCTCGCCCAGAAACGGGGAGCGGCACAAAAGCATGATCTTCACGAGCCATTCTCGTCGGCCAGCCGGTTGTGCTCTGTCGAAAGGCTTGGACACCTAAACACTCAAGCGCTGCTTTCCTGGCGCATTTCTCGAAGCGAGAGCTAGACGGGCACTTTGGACCCTATCGAAACAGAAGGAGAATGATTCTACCTGCAGCTGAGGCAAATCCGTGCACAGCACGTTGTGCATGCCAGCACTGTACACGCTGATGAGCAGCAAAGCTGAATGCCCTCGCTGGGCTTCAGTTCTCTCCAGACGGCAGCAGGCGAAGACTGAAGGCGCGGAGCACGGGACTTCTGGGTGCTCGCTAGCGAATTGCCAAAGTCCGGCCAAATGCTCCTTCGCAAGCACATTTCGCCGAGAAGACTCTTGCTGCTTCAGGAAGTAAGGCGCAGCCCTTCGACTTCATCCCACAAGCCGGCTAGGAAGCAGTTTCTTACAGCTTCAGTGTTGCAGAGTGCGTGCAGCTTGAGCTCAGCCAGAAGGAGGCGTCTACAAAGGAGGCGTTCTTGAAGCAGCCCTTCTCCAAGCACAAGCCACGGAGGCTCTGTAGCTTCCTTCTCAGCTGGACATGCCGGCACACTGTTCACGCTCGCATCACCGTTGCCAACTTCCAGCAGCTGCTAGCATGCAAACAGGCTCGAGAAGTCAAAGCCAGTGCTGTGCTGCACCTTCGCCTTCGCCCACGTAAGCCACGTCAGTGCACTCTGTACTTGTCTCCTCTGCTGCAGCTAGCGTGATCTTCTCTGCAGCTCGGAGGCTCAAGGGAAGAGCAGCTGTTGCCACGGAAGGTTGGTGCTGCTCTAAGTAGCAGCACAAGGAGCTGTCTTTGGAGTTCCTTCTTCTGCTGCCAGCGTGACTTTTCCAGGCAAGCGAGTGGCAGCCCCGCTTTCCCTGCAGCCTGTAGGATGCGCACACAAGCCGTGTGCACGGCAGCTTGGTTCTTCGCTTTTCGTAGCGAGTGGCGCTTTCATTGCCCCGGAGGCGAACAGCCGTCTGCTTCTCGCGCAGAAAGCTCTGCCGGCGGAGGGGCGCACCAGAGCACTGCTTCTGCCGAAACACGCCTGGGCCATACACAGTCCCCTCTCAGGGCTACGTGGCAGCACACTCTGCCTCTCCTGTGCTCCGCATCGGAACAGAAAGGTCCTCGGCTACGTCTCGCACGGAGAACTGTGCCAGAAGCGCACGCTTGCCGGCGCTGGCCCCTGCAACTCGGAGAAACTTGTCTTTGCACCACATTCCCGGGCAGTCCCCTTTGACAGCCTGCACAACGCCCTCAGATGGCGGTGCTCTTTGCACGGTTCTTGGCAGCTCCAAGTACCCCCGCGCACATGACAGGCTCCTAAAGACCAAAGAGGCGAGTAGTCGTCTCGCCCAGAAACGGGGAGCGGCACAAAAGCATGATCTTCACGAGCCATTCTCGTCGGCCAGCCGGTTGTGCTCTGTCGAAAGGCTTGGACACCTAAACACTCAAGCGCTGCTTTCCTGGCGCATTTCTCGAAGCGAGAGCTAGACGGGCACTTTGGACCCTATCGAAACAGAAGGAGAATGATTCTACCTGCAGCTGAGGCAAATCCGTGCACAGCACGTTGTGCATGCCAGCACTGTACACGCTGATGAGCAGCAAAGCTGAATGCCCTCGCTGGGCTTCAGTTCTCTCCAGACGGCAGCAGGCGAAGACTGAAGGCGCGGAGCACGGGACTTCTGGGTGCTCGCTAGCGAATTGCCAAAGTCCGGCCAAATGCTCCTTCGCAAGCACATTTCGCCGAGAAGACTCTTGCTGCTTCAGGAAGTAAGGCGCAGCCCTTCGACTTCATCCCACAAGCCGGCTAGGAAGCAGTTTCTTACAGCTTCAGTGTTGCAGAGTGCATGCAGCTTGAGCTCAGCCAGAAGGAGGCGTCTACAAAGGAGGCGTTCTTGAAGCAGCCCTTCTCCAAGCACAAGCCACGGAGGCTCTGTAGCTTCCTTCTCAGCTGGACATGCCGGCACACTGTTCACGCTCGCATCACCGTTGCCAACTTCCAGCAGCTGCTAGCATGCAAACAGGCTCGAGAAGTCAAAGCCAGTGCTGTGCTGCACCTTCGCCTTCGCCCACGTAAGCCACGTCAGTGCACTCTGTACTTGTCTCCTCTGCTGCAGCTAGCGTGATCTTCTCTGCAGCTCGGAGGCTCAAGGGAAGAGCAGCTGTTGCCACGGAAGGTTGGTGCTGCTCTAAGTAGCAGCACAAGGAGCTGTCTTTGGAGTTCCTTCTTCTGCTGCCAGCGTGACTTTTCCAGGCAAGCGAGTGGCAGCCCCGCTTTCCCTGCAGCCTGTAGGATGCGCACACAAGCCGTGTGCACGGCAGCTTGGTTCTTCGCTTTTCGTAGCGAGTGGCGCTTTCATTGCCCCGGAGGCGAACAGCCGTCTGCTTCTCGCGCAGAAAGCTCTGCCGGCGGAGGGGCGCACCAGAGCACTGCTTCTGCCGAAACACGCCTGGGCCATACACAGTCCCCTCTCAGGGCTACGTGGCAGCACACTCTGCCTCTCCTGTGCTCCGCATCGGAACAGAAAGGTCCTCGGCTACGTCTCGCACGGAGAACTGTGCCAGAAGCGCACGCTTGCCGGCGCTGGCCCCTGCAACTCGGAGAAACTTGTCTTTGCACCACATTCCCGGGCAGTCCCCTTTGACAGCCTGCACAACGCCCTCAGATGGCGGTGCTCTTTGCACGGTTCTTGGCAGCTCCAAGTACCCCCGCGCACATGACAGGCTCCTAAAGACCAAAGAGGCGAGTAGTCGTCTCGCCCAGAAACGGGGAGCGGCACAAAAGCATGATCTTCACGAGCCATTCTCGTCGGCCAGCCGGTTGTGCTCTGTCGAAAGGCTTGGACACCTAAACACTCAAGCGCTGCTTTCCTGGCGCATTTCTCGAAGCGAGAGCTAGACGGGCACTTTGGACCCTATCGAAACAGAAGGAGAATGATTCTACCTGCAGCTGAGGCAAATCCGTGCACAGCACGTTGTGCATGCCAGCACTGTACACGCTGATGAGCAGCAAAGCTGAATGCCCTCGCTGGGCTTCAGTTCTCTCCAGACGGCAGCAGGCGAAGACTGAAGGCGCGGAGCACGGGACTTCTGGGTGCTCGCTAGCGAATTGCCAAAGTCCGGCCAAATGCTCCTTCGCAAGCACATTTCGCCGAGAAGACTCTTGCTGCTTCAGGAAGTAAGGCGCAGCCCTTCGACTTCATCCCACAAGCTGGCTAGGAAGCAGTTTCTTACAGCTTCAGTGTTGCAGAGTGCGTGCAGCTTGAGCTCAGCCAGAAGGAGGCGTCTACAAAGGAGGGGTTCTTGAAGCAGCCCTTCTCCAAGCACAAGCCACGGAGGCTCTGTAGCTTCCTTCTCAGCTGGACATGCCGGCACACTGTTCACGCTCGCATCACCGTTGCCAACTTCCAGCAGCTGCTAGCATGCAAACAGGCTCGAGAAGTCAAAGCCAGTGCTGTGCTGCACCTTCGCCTTCGCCCACGTAAGCCACGTCAGTGCACTCTGTACTTGTCTCCTCTGCTGCAGCTAGCGTGATCTTCTCTGCAGCTCGGAGGCTCAAGGGAAGAGCAGCTGTTGCCACGGAAGGTTGGTGCTGCTCTAAGTAGCAGCACAAGGAGCTGTCTTTGGAGTTCCTTCTTCTGCTGCCAGCGTGACTTTTCCAGGCAAGCGAGTGGCAGCCCCGCTTTCCCTGCAGCCTGTAGGATGCGCACACAAGCCGTGTGCGCGGCAGCTTGGTTCTTCGCTTTTCGTAGCGAGTGGCGCTTTCATTGCCCCGGAGGCGAACAGCCGTCTGCTTCTCGCGCAGAAAGCTCTGCCGGCGGAGGGGCGCACCAGAGCACTGCTTCTGCCGAAACACGCCTGGGCCATACACAGTCCCCTCTCAGGGCTACGTGGCAGCACACTCTGCCTCTCCTGTGCTCCGCATCGGAACAGAAAGGTCCTCGGCTACGTCTCGCACGGAGAACTGTGCCAGAAGCGCACGCTTGCCGGCGCTGGCCCCTGCAACTCGGAGAAACTTGTCTTTGCACCACATTCCCGGGCAGTCCCCTTTGACAGCCTGCACAATGCCCTCAGA
Organism: Corvus hawaiiensis; assembly: GCF_020740725.1. Classification (NCBI taxonomy): domain Eukaryota; kingdom Metazoa; phylum Chordata; class Aves; order Passeriformes; family Corvidae; genus Corvus; species Corvus hawaiiensis. The sequence continues at coordinate 6,528,250 of NC_063221.1, read as the reverse complement.
TGGCGGTGCTCTTTGCACGGTTCTTGGCAGCTCCAAGTACCCCCGCGCACATGACAGGCTCCTAAAGACCAAAGAGGCGAGTAGTCGTCTCGCCCAGAAACGGGGAGCGGCACAAAAGCATGATCTTCACGAGCCATTCTCGTCGGCCAGCCGGTTGTGCTCTGTCGAAAGGCTTGGACACCTAAACACTCAAGCGCTGCTTTCCTGGCGCATTTCTCGAAGCGAGAGCTAGACGGGCACTTTGGACCCTATCGAAACAGAAGGAGAATGATTCTACCTGCAGCTGAGGCAAATCCGTGCACAGCACGTTGTGCATGCCAGCACTGTACACGCTGATGAGCAGCAAAGCTGAATGCCCTCGCTGGGCTTCAGTTCTCTCCAGACGGCAGCAGGCGAAGACTGAAGGCGCGGAGCACGGGACTTCTGGGTGCTCGCTAGCGAATTGCCAAAGTCCGGCCAAATGCTCCTTCGCAAGCACATTTCGCCGAGAAGACTCTTGCTGCTTCAGGAAGTAAGGCGCAGCCCTTCGACTTCATCCCACAAGCCGGCTAGGAAGCAGTTTCTTACAGCTTCAGTGTTGCAGAGTGCGTGCAGCTTGAGCTCAGCCAGAAGGAGGCGTCTACAAAGGAGGCGTTCTTGAAGCAGCCCTTCTCCAAGCACAAGCCACGGAGGCTCTGTAGCTTCCTTCTCAGCTGGACATGCCGGCACACTGTTCACGCTCGCATCACCGTTGCCAACTTCCAGCAGCTGCTAGCATGCAAACAGGCTCGAGAAGTCAAAGCCAGTGCTGTGCTGCACCTTCGCCTTCGCCCACGTAAGCCACGTCAGTGCACTCTGTACTTGTCTCCTCTGCTGCAGCTAGCGTGATCTTCTCTGCAGCTCGGAGGCTCAAGGGAAGAGCAGCTGTTGCCACGGAAGGTTGGTGCTGCTCTAAGTAGCAGCACAAGGAGCTGTCTTTGGAGTTCCTTCTTCTGCTGCCAGCGTGACTTTTCCAGGCAAGCGAGTGGCAGCCCCGCTTTCCCTGCAGCCTGTAGGATGCGCACACAAGCCGTGTGCACGGCAGCTTGGTTCTTCGCTTTTCGTAGCGAGTGGCGCTTTCATTGCCCCGGAGGCGAACAGCCGTCTGCTTCTCGCGCAGAAAGCTCTGCCGGCGGAGGGGCGCACCAGAGCACTGCTTCTGCCGAAACACGCCTGGGCCATACACAGTCCCCTCTCAGGGCTACGTGGCAGCACACTCTGCCTCTCCTGTGCTCCGCATCGGAACAGAAAGGTCCTCGGCTACGTCTCGCACGGAGAACTGTGCCAGAAGCGCACGCTTGCCGGCGCTGGCCCCTGCAACTCGGAGAAACTTGTCTTTGCACCACATTGCCGGGCAGTCCCCTTTGACAGCCTGCACAACGCCCTCAGATGGCGGTGCTCTTTGCACGGTTCTTGGCAGCTCCAAGTACCCCCGCGCACATGACAGGCTCCTAAAGACCAAAGAGGCGAGTAGTCGTCTCGCCCAGAAACGGGGAGCGGCACAAAAGCATGATCTTCACGAGCCATTCTCGTCGGCCAGCCGGTTGTGCTCTGTCGAAAGGCTTGGACACCTAAACACTCAAGCGCTGCTTTCCTGGCGCATTTCTCGAAGCGAGAGCTAGACGGGCACTTTGGACCCTATCGAAACAGAAGGAGAATGATTCTACCTGCAGCTGAGGCAAATCCGTGCACAGCACGTTGTGCATGCCAGCACTGTACACGCTGATGAGCAGCAAAGCTGAATGCCCTCGCTGGGCTTCAGTTCTCTCCAGACGGCAGCAGGCGAAGACTGAAGGCGCGGAGCACGGGACTTCTGGGTGCTCGCTAGCGAATTGCCAAAGTCCGGCCAAATGCTCCTTCGCAAGCACATTTCGCCGAGAAGACTCTTGCTGCTTCAGGAAGTAAGGCGCAGCCCTTCGACTTCATCCCACAAGCCGGCTAGGAAGCAGTTTCTTACAGCTTCAGTGTTGCAGAGTGCATGCAGCTTGAGCTCAGCCAGAAGGAGGCGTCTACAAAGGAGGCGTTCTTGAAGCAGCCCTTCTCCAAGCACAAGCCACGGAGGCTCTGTAGCTTCCTTCTCAGCTGGACATGCCGGCACACTGTTCACGCTCGCATCACCGTTGCCAACTTCCAGCAGCTGCTAGCATGCAAACAGGCTCGAGAAGTCAAAGCCAGTGCTGTGCTGCACCTTCGCCTTCGCCCACGTAAGCCACGTCAGTGCACTCTGTACTTGTCTCCTCTGCTGCAGCTAGCGTGATCTTCTCTGCAGCTCGGAGGCTCAAGGGAAGAGCAGCTGTTGCCACGGAAGGTTGGTGCTGCTCTAAGTAGCAGCACAAGGAGCTGTCTTTGGAGTTCCTTCTTCTGCTGCCAGCGTGACTTTTCCAGGCAAGCGAGTGGCAGCCCCGCTTTCCCTGCAGCCTGTAGGATGCGCACACAAGCCGTGTGCACGGCAGCTTGGTTCTTCGCTTTTCGTAGCGAGTGGCGCTTTCATTGCCCCGGAGGCGAACAGCCGTCTGCTTCTCGCGCAGAAAGCTCTGCCGGCGGAGGGGCGCACCAGAGCACTGCTTCTGCCGAAACACGCCTGGGCCATACACAGTCCCCTCTCAGGGCTACGTGGCAGCACACTCTGCCTCTCCTGTGCTCCGCATCGGAACAGAAAGGTCCTCGGCTACGTCTCGCACGGAGAACTGTGCCAGAAGCGCACGCTTGCCGGCGCTGGCCCCTGCAACTCGGAGAAACTTGTCTTTGCACCACATTCCCGGGCAGTCCCCTTTGACAGCCTGCACAACGCCCTCAGATGGCGGTGCTCTTTGCACGGTTCTTGGCAGCTCCAAGTACCCCCGCGCACATGACAGGCTCCTAAAGACCAAAGAGGCGAGTAGTCGTCTCGCCCAGAAACGGGGAGCGGCACAAAAGCATGATCTTCACGAGCCATTCTCGTCGGCCAGCCGGTTGTGCTCTGTCGAAAGGCTTGGACACCTAAACACTCAAGCGCTGCTTTCCTGGCGCATTTCTCGAAGCGAGAGCTAGACGGGCACTTTGGACCCTATCGAAACAGAAGGAGAATGATTCTACCTGCAGCTGAGGCAAATCCGTGCACAGCACGTTGTGCATGCCAGCACTGTACACGCTGATGAGCAGCAAAGCTGAATGCCCTCGCTGGGCTTCAGTTCTCTCCAGACGGCAGCAGGCGAAGACTGAAGGCGCGGAGCACGGGACTTCTGGGTGCTCGCTAGCGAATTGCCAAAGTCCGGCCAAATGCTCCTTCGCAAGCACATTTCGCCGAGAAGACTCTTGCTGCTTCAGGAAGTAAGGCGCAGCCCTTCGACTTCATCCCACAAGCTGGCTAGGAAGCAGTTTCTTACAGCTTCAGTGTTGCAGAGTGCGTGCAGCTTGAGCTCAGCCAGAAGGAGGCGTCTACAAAGGAGGGGTTCTTGAAGCAGCCCTTCTCCAAGCACAAGCCACGGAGGCTCTGTAGCTTCCTTCTCAGCTGGACATGCCGGCACACTGTTCACGCTCGCATCACCGTTGCCAACTTCCAGCAGCTGCTAGCATGCAAACAGGCTCGAGAAGTCAAAGCCAGTGCTGTGCTGCACCTTCGCCTTCGCCCACGTAAGCCACGTCAGTGCACTCTGTACTTGTCTCCTCTGCTGCAGCTAGCGTGATCTTCTCTGCAGCTCGGAGGCTCAAGGGAAGAGCAGCTGTTGCCACGGAAGGTTGGTGCTGCTCTAAGTAGCAGCACAAGGAGCTGTCTTTGGAGTTCCTTCTTCTGCTGCCAGCGTGACTTTTCCAGGCAAGCGAGTGGCAGCCCCGCTTTCCCTGCAGCCTGTAGGATGCGCACACAAGCCGTGTGCGCGGCAGCTTGGTTCTTCGCTTTTCGTAGCGAGTGGCGCTTTCATTGCCCCGGAGGCGAACAGCCGTCTGCTTCTCGCGCAGAAAGCTCTGCCGGCGGAGGGGCGCACCAGAGCACTGCTTCTGCCGAAACACGCCTGGGCCATACACAGTCCCCTCTCAGGGCTACGTGGCAGCACACTCTGCCTCTCCTGTGCTCCGCATCGGAACAGAAAGGTCCTCGGCTACGTCTCGCACGGAGAACTGTGCCAGAAGCGCACGCTTGCCGGCGCTGGCCCCTGCAACTCGGAGAAACTTGTCTTTGCACCACATTGCCGGGCAGTCCCCTTTGACAGCCTGCACAACGCCCTCAGATGGCGGTGCTCTTTGCACGGTTCTTGGCAGCTCCAAGTACCCCCGCGCACATGACAGGCTCCTAAAGACCAAAGAGGCGAGTAGTCGTCTCGCCCAGAAACGGGGAGCGGCACAAAAGCATGATCTTCACGAGCCATTCTCGTCGGCCAGCCGGTTGTGCTCTGTCGAAAGGCTTGGACACCTAAACACTCAAGCGCTGCTTTCCTGGCGCATTTCTCGAAGCGAGAGCTAGACGGGCACTTTGGACCCTATCGAAACAGAAGGAGAATGATTCTACCTGCAGCTGAGGCAAATCCGTGCACAGCACGTTGTGCATGCCAGCACTGTACACGCTGATGAGCAGCAAAGCTGAATGCCCTCGCTGGGCTTCAGTTCTCTCCAGACGGCAGCAGGCGAAGACTGAAGGCGCGGAGCACGGGACTTCTGGGTGCTCGCTAGCGAATTGCCAAAGTCCGGCCAAATGCTCCTTCGCAAGCACATTTCGCCGAGAAGACTCTTGCTGCTTCAGGAAGTAAGGCGCAGCCCTTCATCCCACAAGCCGGCTAGGAAGCAGTTTCTTACAGCTTCAGTGTTGCAGAGTGCGTGCAGCTTGAGCTCAGCCGGAAGGAGGCGTCTACAAAGGAGGCGTTCTTGAAGCAGCCCTTCTCCAAGCACAAGCCACGGAGGCTCTGTAGCTTCCTTCTCAGCTGGACATGCCGGCACACTGTTCACGCTCGCATCACCGTTGCCAACTTCCAGCAGCTGCTAGCATGCAAACAGGCTCGAGAAGTCAAAGCCAGTGCTGTGCTGCACCTTCGCCTTCGCCCACGTAAGCCACGTCAGTGCACTCTGTACTTGTCTCCTCTGCTGCAGCTAGCGTGATCTTCTCTGCAGCTCGGAGGCTGAAGGGAAGAGCAGCTGTTGCCACGGAAGGTTGGTGCTGCTCTAAGTAGCAGCACAAGGAGCTGTCTTTGGAGTTCCTTCTTCTGCTGCCAGCGTGACTTTTCCAGGCAAGCGAGTGGCAGCCCCGCTTTCCCTGCAGCCTGTAGGATGCGCACACAAGCCGTGTGCACGGCAGCTTGGTTCTTCGCTTTTCGTAGCGAGTGGCGCTTTCATTGCCCCGGAGGCGAACAGCCGTCTGCTTCTCGCGCAGAAAGCTCTGCCGGCGGAGGGGCGCACCAGAGCACTGCTTCTGCCGAAACACGCCTGGGCCATACACAGTCCCCTCTCAGGGCTACGTGGCAGCACACTCTGCCTCTCCTGTGCTCCGCATCGGAACAGAAAGGTCCTCGGCTACGTCTCGCACGGAGAACTGTGCCAGAAGCGCACGCTTGCCGGCGCTGGCCCCTGCAACTCGGAGAAACTTGTCTTTGCACCACATTGCCGGGCAGTCCCCTTTGACAGCCTGCACAACGCCCTCAGATGGCGGTGCTCTTTGCACGGTTCTTGGCAGCTCCAAGTACCCCCGCGCACATGACAGGCTCCTAAAGACCAAAGAGGCGAGTAGTCGTCTCGCCCAGAAACGGGGAGCGGCACAAAAGCATGATCTTCACGAGCCATTCTCGTCGGCCAGCCGGTTGTGCTCTGTCGAAAGGCTTGGACACCTAAACACTCAAGCGCTGCTTTCCTGGCGCATTTCTCGAAGCGAGAGCTAGACGGGCACTTTGGACCCTATCGAAACAGAAGGAGAATGATTCTACCTGCAGCTGAGGCAAATCCGTGCACAGCACGTTGTGCATGCCAGCACTGTACACGCTGATGAGCAGCAAAGCTGAATGCCCTCGCTGGGCTTCAGTTCTCTCCAGACGGCAGCAGGCGAAGACTGAAGGCGCGGAGCACGGGACTTCTGGGTGCTCGCTAGCGAATTGCCAAAGTCCGGCCAAATGCTCCTTCGCAAGCACATTTCGCCGAGAAGACTCTTGCTGCTTCAGGAAGTAAGGCGCAGCCCTTCGACTTCATCCCACAAGCTGGCTAGGAAGCAGTTTCTTACAGCTTCAGTGTTGCAGAGTGCATGCAGCTTGAGCTCAGCCAGAAGGAGGCGTCTACAAAGGAGGCGTTCTTGAAGCAGCCCTTCTCCAAGCACAAGCCACGGAGGCTCTGTAGCTTCCTTCTCAGCTGGACATGCCGGCACACTGTTCACGCTCGCATCACCGTTGCCAACTTCCAGCAGCTGCTAGCATGCAAACAGGCTCGAGAAGTCAAAGCCAGTGCTGTGCTGCACCTTCGCCTTCGCCCACGTAAGCCACGTCAGTGCACTCTGTACTTGTCTCCTCTGCTGCAGCTAGCGTGATCTTCTCTGCAGCTCGGAGGCTCAAGGGAAGAGCAGCTGTTCCCACGGAAGGTTGGTGCTGCTCTAAGTAGCAGCACAAGGAGCTGTCTTTGGAGTTCCTTCTTCTGCTGCCAGCGTGACTTTTCCAGGCAAGCGAGTGGCAGCCCCGCTTTCCCTGCAGCCTGTAGGATGCGCACACAAGCCGTGTGCACGGCAGCTTGGTTCTTCGCTTTTCGTAGCGAGTGGCGCTTTCATTGCCCCGGAGGCGAACAGCCGTCTGCTTCTCGCGCAGAAAGCTCTGCCGGCGGAGGGGCGCACCAGAGCACTGCTTCTGCCGAAACACGCCTGGGCCATACACAGTCCCCTCTCAGGGCTACGTGGCAGCACACTCTGCCTCTCCTGTGCTCCGCATCGGAACAGAAAGGTCCTCGGCTACGTCTCGCACGGAGAACTGTGCCAGAAGCGCACGCTTGCCGGCGCTGGCCCCTGCAACTCGGAGAAACTTGTCTTTGCACCACATTCCCGGGCAGTCCCCTTTGACAGCCTGCACAACGCCCTCAGATGGCGGTGCTCTTTGCACGGTTCTTGGCAGCTCCAAGTACCCCCGCGCACATGACAGGCTCCTAAAGACCAAAGAGGCGAGTAGTCGTCTCGCCCAGAAACGGGGAGCGGCACAAAAGCATGATCTTCACGAGCCATTCTCGTCGGCCAGCCGGTTGTGCTCTGTCGAAAGGCTTGGACACCTAAACACTCAAGCGCTGCTTTCCTGGCGCATTTCTCGAAGCGAGAGCTAGACGGGCACTTTGGACCCTATCGAAACAGAAGGAGAATGATTCTACCTGCAGCTGAGGCAAATCCGTGCACAGCACGTTGTGCATGCCAGCACTGTACACGCTGATGAGCAGCAAAGCTGAATGCCCTCGCTGGGCTTCAGTTCTCTCCAGACGGCAGCAGGCGAAGACTGAAGGCGCGGAGCACGGGACTTCTGGGTGCTCGCTAGCGAATTGCCAAAGTCCGGCCAAATGCTCCTTCGCAAGCACATTTCGCCGAGAAGACTCTTGCTGCTTCAGGAAGTAAGGCGCAGCCCTTCGACTTCATCCCACAAGCCGGCTAGGAAGCAGTTTCTTACAGCTTCAGTGTTGCAGAGTGCGTGCAGCTTGAGCTCAGCCGGAAGGAGGCGTCTACAAAGGAGGCGTTCTTGAAGCAGCCCTTCTCCAAGCACAAGCCACGGAGGCTCTGTAGCTTCCTTCTCAGCTGGACATGCCGGCACACTGTTCACGCTCGCATCACCGTTGCCAACTTCCAGCAGCTGCTAGCATGCAAACAGGCTCGAGAAGTCAAAGCCAGTGCTGTGCTGCACCTTCGCCTTCGCCCACGTAAGCCACGTCAGTGCACTCTGTACTTGTCTCCTCTGCTGCAGCTAGCGTGATCTTCTCTGCAGCTCGGAGGCTCAAGGGAAGAGCAGCTGTTGCCACGGAAGGTTGGTGCTGCTCTAAGTAGCAGCACAAGGAGCTGTCTTTGGAGTTCCTTCTTCTGCTGCCAGCGTGACTTTTCCAGGCAAGCGAGTGGCAGCCCCGCTTTCCCTGCAGCCTGTAGGATGCGCACACAAGCCGTGTGCGCGGCAGCTTGGTTCTTCGCTTTTCGTAGCGAGTGGCGCTTTCATTGCCCCGGAGGCGAACAGCCGTCTGCTTCTCGCGCAGAAAGCTCTGCCGGCGGAGGGGCGCACCAGAGCACTGCTTCTGCCGAAACACGCCTGGGCCATACACAGTCCCCTCTCAGGGCTACGTGGCAGCACACTCTGCCTCTCCTGTGCTCCGCATCGGAACAGAAAGGTCCTCGGCTACGTCTCGCACGGAGAACTGTGCCAGAAGCGCACGCTTGCCGGCGCTGGCCCCTGCAACTCGGAGAAACTTGTCTTTGCACCACATTCCCGGGCAGTCCCCTTTGACAGCCTGCACAACGCCCTCAGATGGCGGTGCTCTTTGCACGGTTCTTGGCAGCTCCAAGTACCCCCGCGCACATGACAGGCTCCTAAAGACCAAAGAGGCGAGTAGTCGTCTCGCCCAGAAACGGGGAGCGGCACAAAAGCATGATCTTCACGAGCCATTCTCGTCGGCCAGCCGGTTGTGCTCTGTCGAAAGGCTTGGACACCTAAACACTCAAGCGCTGCTTTCCTGGCGCATTTCTCGAAGCGAGAGCTAGACGGGCACTTTGGACCCTATCGAAACAGAAGGAGAATGATTCTACCTGCAGCTGAGGCAAATCCGTGCACAGCACGTTGTGCATGCCAGCACTGTACACGCTGATGAGCAGCAAAGCTGAATGCCCTCGCTGGGCTTCAGTTCTCTCCAGACGGCAGCAGGCGAAGACTGAAGGCGCGGAGCACGGGACTTCTGGGTGCTCGCTAGCGAATTGCCAAAGTCCGGCCAAATGCTCCTTCGCAAGCACATTTCGCCGAGAAGACTCTTGCTGCTTCAGGAAGTAAGGCGCAGCCCTTCGACTTCATCCCACAAGCCGGCTAGGAAGCAGTTTCTTACAGCTTCAGTGTTGCAGAGTGCGTGCAGCTTGAGCTCAGCCAGAAGGAGGCGTCTACAAAGGAGGCGTTCTTGAAGCAGCCCTTCTCCAAGCACAAGCCACGGAGGCTCTGTAGCTTCCTTCTCAGCTGGACATGCCGGCACACTGTTCACGCTCGCATCACCGTTGCCAACTTCCAGCAGCTGCTAGCATGCAAACAGGCTCGAGAAGTCAAAGCCAGTGCTGTGCTGCACCTTCGCCTTCGCCCACGTAAGCCACGTCAGTGCACTCTGTACTTGTCTCCTCTGCTGCAGCTAGCGTGATCTTCTCTGCAGCTCGGAGGCTGAAGGGAAGAGCAGCTGTTGCCACGGAAGGTTGGTGCTGCTCTAAGTAGCAGCACAAGGAGCTGTCTTTGGAGTTCCTTCTTCTGCTGCCAGCGTGACTTTTCCAGGCAAGCGAGTGGCAGCCCCGCTTTCCCTGCAGCCTGTAGGATGCGCACACAAGCCGTGTGCACGGCAGCTTGGTTCTTCGCTTTTCGTAGCGAGTGGCGCTTTCATTGCCCCGGAGGCGAACAGCCGTCTGCTTCTCGCGCAGAAAGCTCTGCCGGCGGAGGGGCGCACCAGAGCACTGCTTCTGCCGAAACACGCCTGGGCCATACACAGTCCCCTCTCAGGGCTACGTGGCAGCACACTCTGCCTCTCCTGTGCTCCGCATCGGAACAGAAAGGTCCTCGGCTACGTCTCGCACGGAGAACTGTGCCAGAAGCGCACGCTTGCCGGCGCTGGCCCCTGCAACTCGGAGAAACTTGTCTTTGCACCACATTCCCGGGCAGTCCCCTTTGACAGCCTGCACAACGCCCTCAGATGGCGGTGCTCTTTGCACGGTTCTTGGCAGCTCCAAGTACCCCCGCGCACATGACAGGCTCCTAAAGACCAAAGAGGCGAGTAGTCGTCTCGCCCAGAAACGGGGAGCGGCACAAAAGCATGATCTTCACGAGCCATTCTCGTCGGCCAGCCGGTTGTGCTCTGTCGAAAGGCTTGGACACCTAAACACTCAAGCGCTGCTTTCCTGGCGCATTTCTCGAAGCGAGAGCTAGACGGGCACTTTGGACCCTATCGAAACAGAAGGAGAATGATTCTACCTGCAGCTGAGGCAAATCCGTGCACAGCACGTTGTGCATGCCAGCACTGTACACGCTGATGAGCAGCAAAGCTGAATGCCCTCGCTGGGCTTCAGTTCTCTCCAGACGGCAGCAGGCGAAGACTGAAGGCGCGGAGCACGGGACTTCTGGGTGCTCGCTAGCGAATTGCCAAAGTCCGGCCAAATGCTCCTTCGCAAGCACATTTCGCCGAGAAGACTCTTGCTGCTTCAGGAAGTAAGGCGCAGCCCTTCGACTTCATCCCACAAGCTGGCTAGGAAGCAGTTTCTTACAGCTTCAGTGTTGCAGAGTGCGTGCAGCTTGAGCTCAGCCGGAAGGAGGCGTCTACAAAGGAGGCGTTCTTGAAGCAGCCCTTCTCCAAGCACAAGCCACGGAGGCTCTGTAGCTTCCTTCTCAGCTGGACATGCCGGCACACTGTTCACGCTCGCATCACCGTTGCCAACTTCCAGCAGCTGCTAGCATGCAAACAGGCTCGAGAAGTCAAAGCCAGTGCTGTGCTGCACCTTCGCCTTCGCCCACGTAAGCCACGTCAGTGCACTCTGTACTTGTCTCCTCTGCTGCAGCTAGCGTGATCTTCTCTGCAGCTCGGAGGCTCAAGGGAAGAGCAGCTGTTGCCACGGAAGGTTGGTGCTGCTCTAAGTAGCAGCACAAGGAGCTGTCTTTGGAGTTCCTTCTTCTGCTGCCAGCGTGACTTTTCCAGGCAAGCGAGTGGCAGCCCCGCTTTCCCTGCAGCCTGTAGGATGCGCACACAAGCCGTGTGCGCGGCAGCTTGGTTCTTCGCTTTTCGTAGCGAGTGGCGCTTTCATTGCCCCGGAGGCGAACAGCCGTCTGCTTCTCGCGCAGAAAGCTCTGCCGGCGGAGGGGCGCACCAGAGCACTGCTTCTGCCGAAACACGCCTGGGCCATACACAGTCCCCTCTCAGGGCTACGTGGCAGCACACTCTGCCTCTCCTGTGCTCCGCATCGGAACAGAAAGGTCCTCGGCTACGTCTCGCACGGAGAACTGTGCCAGAAGCGCACGCTTGCCGGCGCTGGCCCCTGCAACTCGGAGAAACTTGTCTTTGCACCACATTCCCGGGCAGTCCCCTTTGACAGCCTGCACAACGCCCTCAGATGGCGGTGCTCTTTGCACGGTTCTTGGCAGCTCCAAGTACCCCCGCGCACATGACAGGCTCCTAAAGACCAAAGAGGCGAGTAGTCGTCTCGCCCAGAAACGGGGAGCGGCACAAAAGCATGATCTTCACGAGCCATTCTCGTCGGCCAGCCGGTTGTGCTCTGTCGAAAGGCTTGGACACCTAAACACTCAAGCGCTGCTTTCCTGGCGCATTTCTCGAAGCGAGAGCTAGACGGGCACTTTGGACCCTATCGAAACAGAAGGAGAATGATTCTACCTGCAGCTGAGGCAAATCCGTGCACAGCACGTTGTGCATGCCAGCACTGTACACGCTGATGAGCAGCAAAGCTGAATGCCCTCGCTGGGCTTCAGTTCTCTCCAGACGGCAGCAGGCGAAGACTGAAGGCGCGGAGCACGGGACTTCTGGGTGCTCGCTAGCGAATTGCCAAAGTCCGGCCAAATGCTCCTTCGCAAGCACATTTCGCCGAGAAGACTCTTGCTGCTTCAGGAAGTAAGGCGCAGCCCTTCGACTTCATCCCACAAGCTGGCTAGGAAGCAGTTTCTTACAGCTTCAGTGTTGCAGAGTGCGTGCAGCTTGAGCTCAGCCGGAAGGAGGCGTCTACAAAGGAGGCGTTCTTGAAGCAGCCCTTCTCCAAGCACAAGCCACGGAGGCTCTGTAGCTTCCTTCTCAGCTGGACATGCCGGCACACTGTTCACGCTCGCATCACCGTTGCCAACTTCCAGCAGCTGCTAGCATGCAAACAGGCTCGAGAAGTCAAAGCCAGTGCTGTGCTGCACCTTCGCCTTCGCCCACGTAAGCCACGTCAGTGCACTCTGTACTTGTCTCCTCTGCTGCAGCTAGCGTGATCTTCTCTGCAGCTCGGAGGCTGAAGGGAAGAGCAGCTGTTGCCACGGAAGGTTGGTGCTGCTCTAAGTAGCAGCACAAGGAGCTGTCTTTGGAGTTCCTTCTTCTGCTGCCAGCGTGACTTTTCCAGGCAAGCGAGTGGCAGCCCCGCTTTCCCTGCAGCCTGTAGGATGCGCACACAAGCCGTGTGCACGGCAGCTTGGTTCTTCGCTTTTCGTAGCGAGTGGCGCTTTCATTGCCCCGGAGGCGAACAGCCGTCTGCTTCTCGCGCAGAAAGCTCTGCCGGCGGAGGGGCGCACCAGAGCACTGCTTCTGCCGAAACACGCCTGGGCCATACACAGTCCCCTCTCAGGGCTACGTGGCAGCACACTCTGCCTCTCCTGTGCTCCGCATCGGAACAGAAAGGTCCTCGGCTACGTCTCGCACGGAGAACTGTGCCAGAAGCGCACGCTTGCCGGCGCTGGCCCCTGCAACTCGGAGAAACTTGTCTTTGCACCACATTCCCGGGCAGTCCCCTTTGACAGCCTGCACAACGCCCTCAGATGGCGGTGCTCTTTGCACGGTTCTTGGCAGCTCCAAGTACCCCCGCGCACATGACAGGCTCCTAAAGACCAAAGAGGCGAGTAGTCGTCTCGCCCAGAAACGGGGAGCGGCACAAAAGCATGATCTTCACGAGCCATTCTCGTCGGCCAGCCGGTTGTGCTCTGTCGAAAGGCTTGGACACCTAAACACTCAAGCGCTGCTTTCCTGGCGCATTTCTCGAAGCGAGAGCTAGACGGGCACTTTGGACCCTATCGAAACAGAAGGAGAATGATTCTACCTGCAGCTGAGGCAAATCCGTGCACAGCACGTTGTGCATGCCAGCACTGTACACGCTGATGAGCAGCAAAGCTGAATGCCCTCGCTGGGCTTCAGTTCTCTCCAGACGGCAGCAGGCGAAGACTGAAGGCGCGGAGCACGGGACTTCTGGGTGCTCGCTAGCGAATTGCCAAAGTCCGGCCAAATGCTCCTTCGCAAGCACATTTCGCCGAGAAGACTCTTGCTGCTTCAGGAAGTAAGGCGCAGCCCTTCGACTTCATCCCACAAGCTGGCTAGGAAGCAGTTTCTTACAGCTTCAGTGTTGCAGAGTGCGTGCAGCTTGAGCTCAGCCGGAAGGAGGCGTCTACAAAGGAGGCGTTCTTGAAGCAGCCCTTCTCCAAGCACAAGCCACGGAGGCTCTGTAGCTTCCTTCTCAGCTGGACATGCCGGCACACTGTTCACGCTCGCATCACCGTTGCCAACTTCCAGCAGCTGCTAGCATGCAAACAGGCTCGAGAAGTCAAAGCCAGTGCTGTGCTGCACCTTCGCCTTCGCCCACGTAAGCCACGTCAGTGCACTCTGTACTTGTCTCCTCTGCTGCAGCTAGCGTGATCTTCTCTGCAGCTCGGAGGCTCAAGGGAAGAGCAGCTGTTGCCACGGAAGGTTGGTGCTGCTCTAAGTAGCAGCACAAGGAGCTGTCTTTGGAGTTCCTTCTTCTGCTGCCAGCGTGACTTTTCCAGGCAAGCGAGTGGCAGCCCCGCTTTCCCTGCAGCCTGTAGGATGCGCACACAAGCCGTGTGCGCGGCAGCTTGGTTCTTCGCTTTTCGTAGCGAGTGGCGCTTTCATTGCCCCGGAGGCGAACAGCCGTCTGCTTCTCGCGCAGAAAGCTCTGCCGGCGGAGGGGCGCACCAGAGCACTGCTTCTGCCGAAACACGCCTGGGCCATACACAGTCCCCTCTCAGGGCTACGTGGCAGCACACTCTGCCTCTCCTGTGCTCCGCATCGGAACAGAAAGGTCCTCGGCTACGTCTCGCACGGAGAACTGTGCCAGAAGCGCACGCTTGCCGGCGCTGGCCCCTGCAACTCGGAGAAACTTGTCTTTGCACCACATTCCCGGGCAGTCCCCTTTGACAGCCTGCACAACGCCCTCAGATGGCGGTGCTCTTTGCACGGTTCTTGGCAGCTCCAAGTACCCCCGCGCACATGACAGGCTCCTAAAGACCAAAGAGGCGAGTAGTCGTCTCGCCCAGAAACGGGGAGCGGCACAAAAGCATGATCTTCACGAGCCATTCTCGTCGGCCAGCCGGTTGTGCTCTGTCGAAAGGCTTGGACACCTAAACACTCAAGCGCTGCTTTCCTGGCGCATTTCTCGAAGCGAGAGCTAGACGGGCACTTTGGACCCTATCGAAACAGAAGGAGAATGATTCTACCTGCAGCTGAGGCAAATCCGTGCACAGCACGTTGTGCATGCCAGCACTGTACACGCTGATGAGCAGCAAAGCTGAATGCCCTCGCTGGGCTTCAGTTCTCTCCAGACGGCAGCAGGCGAAGACTGAAGGCGCGGAGCACGGGACTTCTGGGTGCTCGCTAGCGAATTGCCAAAGTCCGGCCAAATGCTCCTTCGCAAGCACATTTCGCCGAGAAGACTCTTGCTGCTTCAGGAAGTAAGGCGCAGCCCTTCGACTTCATCCCACAAGCTGGCTAGGAAGCAGTTTCTTACAGCTTCAGTGTTGCAGAGTGCGTGCAGCTTGAGCTCAGCCGGAAGGAGGCGTCTACAAAGGAGGCGTTCTTGAAGCAGCCCTTCTCCAAGCACAAGCCACGGAGGCTCTGTAGCTTCCTTCTCAGCTGGACATGCCGGCACACTGTTCACGCTCGCATCACCGTTGCCAACTTCCAGCAGCTGCTAGCATGCAAACAGGCTCGAGAAGTCAAAGCCAGTGCTGTGCTGCACCTTCGCCTTCGCCCACGTAAGCCACGTCAGTGCACTCTGTACTTGTCTCCTCTGCTGCAGCTAGCGTGATCTTCTCTGCAGCTCGGAGGCTCAAGGGAAGAGCAGCTGTTGCCACGGAAGGTTGGTGCTGCTCTAAGTAGCAGCACAAGGAGCTGTCTTTGGAGTTCCTTCTTCTGCTGCCAGCGTGACTTTTCCAGGCAAGCGAGTGGCAGCCCCGCTTTCCCTGCAGCCTGTAGGATGCGCACACAAGCCGTGTGCGCGGCAGCTTGGTTCTTCGCTTTTCGTAGCGAGTGGCGCTTTCATTGCCCCGGAGGCGAACAGCCGTCTGCTTCTCGCGCAGAAAGCTCTGCCGGCGGAGGGGCGCACCAGAGCACTGCTTCTGCCGAAACACGCCTGGGCCATACACAGTCCCCTCTCAGGGCTACGTGGCAGCACACTCTGCCTCTCCTGTGCTCCGCATCGGAACAGAAAGGTCCTCGGCTACGTCTCGCACGGAGAACTGTGCCAGAAGCGCACGCTTGCCGGCGCTGGCCCCTGCAACTCGGAGAAACTTGTCTTTGCACCACATTGCCGGGCAGTCCCCTTTGACAGCCTGCACAACGCCCTCAGATGGCGGTGCTCTTTGCACGGTTCTTGGCAGCTCCAAGTACCCCCGCGCACATGACAGGCTCCTAAAGACCAAAGAGGCGAGTAGTCGTCTCGCCCAGAAACGGGGAGCGGCACAAAAGCATGATCTTCACGAGCCATTCTCGTCGGCCAGCCGGTTGTGCTCTGTCGAAAGGCTTGGACACCTAAACACTCAAGCGCTGCTTTCCTGGCGCATTTCTCGAAGCGAGAGCTAGACGGGCACTTTGGACCCTATCGAAACAGAAGGAGAATGATTCTACCTGCAGCTGAGGCAAATCCGTGCACAGCACGTTGTGCATGCCAGCACTGTACACGCTGATGAGCAGCAAAGCTGAATGCCCTCGCTGGGCTTCAGTTCTCTCCAGACGGCAGCAGGCGAAGACTGAAGGCGCGGAGCACGGGACTTCTGGGTGCTCGCTAGCGAATTGCCAAAGTCCGGCCAAATGCTCCTTCGCAAGCACATTTCGCCGAGAAGACTCTTGCTGCTTCAGGAAGTAAGGCGCAGCCCTTCGACTTCATCCCACAAGCTGGCTAGGAAGCAGTTTCTTACAGCTTCAGTGTTGCAGAGTGCGTGCAGCTTGAGCTCAGCCGGAAGGAGGCGTCTACAAAGGAGGCGTTCTTGAAGCAGCCCTTCTCCAAGCACAAGCCACGGAGGCTCTGTAGCTTCCTTCTCAGCTGGACATGCCGGCACACTGTTCACGCTCGCATCACCGTTGCCAACTTCCAGCAGCTGCTAGCATGCAAACAGGCTCGAGAAGTCAAAGCCAGTGCTGTGCTGCACCTTCGCCTTCGCCCACGTAAGCCACGTCAGTGCACTCTGTACTTGTCTCCTCTGCTGCAGCTAGCGTGATCTTCTCTGCAGCTCGGAGGCTCAAGGGAAGAGCAGCTGTTGCCACGGAAGGTTGGTGCTGCTCTAAGTAGCAGCACAAGGAGCTGTCTTTGGAGTTCCTTCTTCTGCTGCCAGCGTGACTTTTCCAGGCAAGCGAGTGGCAGCCCCGCTTTCCCTGCAGCCTGTAGGATGCGCACACAAGCCGTGTGCACGGCAGCTTGGTTCTTCGCTTTTCGTAGCGAGTGGCGCTTTCATTGCCCCGGAGGCGAACAGCCGTCTGCTTCTCGCGCAGAAAGCTCTGCCGGCGGAGGGGCGCACCAGAGCACTGCTTCTGCCGAAACACGCCTGGCCCATACACAGTCCCCTCTCAGGGCTACGTGGCAGCACACTCTGCCTCTCCTGTGCTCCGCATCGGAACAGAAAGGTCCTCGGCTACGTCTCGCACGGAGAACTGTGCCAGAAGCGCACGCTTGCCGGCGCTGGCCCCTGCAACTCGGAGAAACTTGTCTTTGCACCACATTCCCGGGCAGTCCCCTTTGACAGCCTGCACAACGCCCTCAGATGGCGGTGCTCTTTGCACGGTTCTTGGCAGCTCCAAGTACCCCCGCGCACATGACAGGCTCCTAAAGACCAAAGAGGCGAGTAGTCGTCTCGCCCAGAAACGGGGAGCGGCACAAAAGCATGATCTTCACGAGCCATTCTCGTCGGCCAGCCGGTTGTGCTCTGTCGAAAGGCTTGGACACCTAAACACTCAAGCGCTGCTTTCCTGGCGCATTTCTCGAAGCGAGAGCTAGACGGGCACTTTGGACCCTATCGAAACAGAAGGAGAATGATTCTACCTGCAGCTGAGGCAAATCCGTGCACAGCACGTTGTGCATGCCAGCACTGTACACGCTGATGAGCAGCAAAGCTGAATGCCCTCGCTGGGCTTCAGTTCTCTCCAGACGGCAGCAGGCGAAGACTGAAGGCGCGGAGCACGGGACTTCTGGGTGCTCGCTAGCGAATTGCCAAAGTCCGGCCAAATGCTCCTTCGCAAGCACATTTCGCCGAGAAGACTCTTGCTGCTTCAGGAAGTAAGGCGCAGCCCTTCGACTTCATCCCACAAGCTGGCTAGGAAGCAGTTTCTTACAGCTTCAGTGTTGCAGAGTGCGTGCAGCTTGAGCTCAGCCGGAAGGAGGCGTCTACAAAGGAGGCGTTCTTGAAGCAGCCCTTCTCCAAGCACAAGCCACGGAGGCTCTGTAGCTTCCTTCTCAGCTGGACATGCCGGCACACTGTTCACGCTCGCATCACCGTTGCCAACTTCCAGCAGCTGCTAGCATGCAAACAGGCTCGAGAAGTCAAAGCCAGTGCTGTGCTGCACCTTCGCCTTCGCCCACGTAAGCCACGTCAGTGCACTCTGTACTTGTCTCCTCTGCTGCAGCTAGCGTGATCTTCTCTGCAGCTCGGAGGCTCAAGGGAAGAGCAGCTGTTGCCACGGAAGGTTGGTGCTGCTCTAAGTAGCAGCACAAGGAGCTGTCTTTGGAGTTCCTTCTTCTGCTGCCAGCGTGACTTTTCCAGGCAAGCGAGTGGCAGCCCCGCTTTCCCTGCAGCCTGTAGGATGCGCACACAAGCCGTGTGCGCGGCAGCTTGGTTCTTCGCTTTTCGTAGCGAGTGGCGCTTTCATTGCCCCGGAGGCGAACAGCCGTCTGCTTCTCGCGCAGAAAGCTCTGCCGGCGGAGGGGCGCACCAGAGCACTGCTTCTGCCGAAACACGCCTGGGCCATACACAGTCCCCTCTCAGGGCTACGTGGCAGCACACTCTGCCTCTCCTGTGCTCCGCATCGGAACAGAAAGGTCCTCGGCTACGTCTCGCACGGAGAACTGTGCCAGAAGCGCACGCTTGCCGGCGCTGGCCCCTGCAACTCGGAGAAACTTGTCTTTGCACCACATTCCCGGGCAGTCCCCTTTGACAGCCTGCACAACGCCCTCAGATGGCGGTGCTCTTTGCACGGTTCTTGGCAGCTCCAAGTACCCCCGCGCACATGACAGGCTCCTAAAGACCAAAGAGGCGAGTAGTCGTCTCGCCCAGAAACAGGGAGCGGCACAAAAGCATGATCTTCACGAGCCATTCTCGTCGGCCAGCCGGTTGTGCTCTGTCGAAAGGCTTGGACACCTAAACACTCAAGCGCTGCTTTCCTGGCACATTTCTCGAAGCGAGAGCTAGACGGGCACTTTGGACCCTATCGAAACAGAAGGAGAATGATTCTACCTGCAGCTGAGGCAAATCCGTGCACAGCACGTTGTGCATGCCAGCACTGTACACGCTGATGAGCAGCAAAGCTGAATGCCCTCGCTGGGCTTCAGTTCTCTCCAGACGGCAGCAGGCGAAGACTGAAGGCGCGGAGCACGGGACTTCTGGGTGCTCGCTAGCGAATTGCCAAAGTCCGGCCAAATGCTCCTTCGCAAGCACATTTCGCCGAGAAGACTCTTGCTGCTTCAGGAAGTAAGGCGCAGCCCTTCGACTTCATCCCACAAGCTGGCTAGGAAGCAGTTTCTTACAGCTTCAGTGTTGCAGAGTGCGTGCAGCTTGAGCTCAGCCGGAAGGAGGCGTCTACAAAGGAGGCGTTCTTGAAGCAGCCCTTCTCCAAGCACAAGCCACGGAGGCTCTGTAGCTTCCTTCTCAGCTGGACATGCCGGCACACTGTTCACGCTCGCATCACCGTTGCCAACTTCCAGCAGCTGCTAGCATGCAAACAGGCTCGAGAAGTCAAAGCCAGTGCTGTGCTGCACCTTCGCCTTCGCCCACGTAAGCCACGTCAGTGCACTCTGTACTTGTCTCCTCTGCTGCAGCTAGCGTGATCTTCTCTGCAGCTCGGAGGCTCAAGGGAAGAGCAGCTGTTGCCACGGAAGGTTGGTGCTGCTCTAAGTAGCAGCACAAGGAGCTGTCTTTGGAGTTCCTTCTTCTGCTGCCAGCGTGACTTTTCCAGGCAAGCGAGTGGCAGCCCCGCTTTCCCTGCAGCCTGTAGGATGCGCACACAAGCCGTGTGCACGGCAGCTTGGTTCTTCGCTTTTCGTAGCGAGTGGCGCTTTCATTGCCCCGGAGGCGAACAGCCGTCTGCTTCTCGCGCAGAAAGCTCTGCCGGCGGAGGGGCGCACCAGAGCACTGCTTCTGCCGAAACACGCCTGGGCCATACACAGTCCCCTCTCAGGGCTACGTGGCAGCACACTCTGCCTCTCCTGTGCTCCGCATCGGAACAGAAAGGTCCTCGGCTACGTCTCGCACGGAGAACTGTGCCAGAAGCGCACGCTTGCCGGCGCTGGCCCCTGCAACTCGGAGAAACTTGTCTTTGCACCACATTCCCGGGCAGTCCCCTTTGACAGCCTGCACAACGCCCTCAGATGGCGGTGCTCTTTGCACGGTTCTTGGCAGCTCCAAGTACCCCCCGCGCACATGACAGGCTCCTAAAGACCAAAGAGGCGAGTAGTCGTCTCGCCCAGAAACGGGGAGCGGCACAAAAGCATGATCTTCACGAGCCATTCTCGTCGGCCAGCCGGTTGTGCTCTGTCGAAAGGCTTGGACACC
Organism: Corvus hawaiiensis; assembly: GCF_020740725.1. Classification (NCBI taxonomy): domain Eukaryota; kingdom Metazoa; phylum Chordata; class Aves; order Passeriformes; family Corvidae; genus Corvus; species Corvus hawaiiensis. Next base: position 6,508,361 of record NC_063221.1, on the reverse strand, counting down.
TAAACACTCAAGCGCTGCTTTCCTGGCGCATTTCTCGAAGCGAGAGCTAGACGGGCACTTTGGACCCTATCGAAACAGAAGGAGAATGATTCTACCTGCAGCTGAGGCAAATCCGTGCACAGCACGTTGTGCATGCCAGCACTGTACACGCTGATGAGCAGCAAAGCTGAATGCCCTCGCTGGGCTTCAGTTCTCTCCAGACGGCAGCAGGCGAAGACTGAAGGCGCGGAGCACGGACTTCTGGGTGCTCGCTAGCGAATTGCCAAAGTCCGGCCAAATGCTCCTTCGCAAGCACATTTCGCCGAGAAGACTCTTGCTGCTTCAGGAAGTAAGGCGCAGCCCTTCGACTTCATCCCACAAGCTGGCTAGGAAGCAGTTTCTTACAGCTTCAGTGTTGCAGAGTGCGTGCAGCTTGAGCTCAGCCGGAAGGAGGCGTCTACAAAGGAGGCGTTCTTGAAGCAGCCCTTCTCCAAGCACAAGCCACGGAGGCTCTGTAGCTTCCTTCTCAGCTGGACATGCCGGCACACTGTTCACGCTCGCATCACCGTTGCCAACTTCCAGCAGCTGCTAGCATGCAAACAGGCTCGAGAAGTCAAAGCCAGTGCTGTGCTGCACCTTCGCCTTCGCCCACGTAAGCCACGTCAGTGCACTCTGTACTTGTCTCCTCTGCTGCAGCTAGCGTGATCTTCTC